>NC_066849.1:18847220-18862802 GCF_001640805.2 Lates calcarifer | reverse complement strand
GTTAATAAATGTTTAAAGTTTTGGGGGGATTTTTTGCTGCTGTTCAGACTATGTTATAAAAAGTCTGTATTAGCTTTGATAACTGATCGTAACAGGTAACATTTTCAGTATTTTAAAGCCTAAATAATTAAAACAAAAAGACTGATGGAAAATCATTAATTGATGTTTAGTTGTGAGCACCTCAGTCAAAGGATGACGTGTTACTTTTTCACATTTAGCCTGAAATGTAGGTTGGGTGTTAACATACAAAAACCTCCCTGTTGCACTTTTAACCACAGCGCATTAATGATGCAGCTTTTGCAACAGTAAATAACCAGGGGATGACGTGCTGCTTGAATGAACATTTTAGACTGACTTTTAAACTTGTGTGTATTCTGCTAAAGTAACAACAATAACTCAGGTTTTAATCTGAGACTCTGGACGTGCTGTTCATTCCTATTTACCTGTCAAAACAGACTGGGGAGTCAAACCTGTTTACAAAGCATCTAATGAAACATTAACAGCTATCTACAATTTATTTACCCAGCTACTTCGGCCTATACACTGTGTTTCAGCTGCCCGGTGCCTTCAACACCAGGAGAATTTCACACTTTACAGTGTTACAACCTGTACAACACAGCACTCAGTAAACCAGTTGTGTTTATTTGGACTCAGCACTAATGGATTTGTGTTTAATGTTAGGATTATGTTATCAGGCAGATGTATCTGGGTGAGCCTGTGGCGACTTCTCTCCCAGGTTTCCATGCAACACATTTGGCCCAGGTGGCTTCCTTTTTGCAAACTGCAGCGACTCAGAGACTCAGAGGCTACCAGCTGGCACATGACAGAGCACATCAGCAGTTTTATACCACCAGCAGCTGCAGTACATGCTGAAATACAGTTACTATGTATATCGCAGCAAAATTACAAACTATGGATTATATCTTACAAAAGGGAAAGTGCAAGAGCTAGAACAACATCAGCACAAAGGATACAAATGTCCCTCCTTGTAAAGAAACGACAGTGCTAGTCTGCAGTTAATATAGCCATGTTTATTTCTAGTCACCTTTGGACCATTGTAACAGTCAGTGCATCCCAGCTGAACCTGTTGATGGATCATATTTGGCTCTCTTTGCTGAAAAAGCACTATTGAAATGCATTTATTTGTCTAAAACCTAACTAAGAAGATCCACATTTTGAAAATGTATTTGCAAAACACAGAAATTTGCATGACTTAAATGTTACCAGCAACAACAAAACTATGAAAACAAATCACACGATACAACTCTGCAAGGTGGATATATGATTGCAAGAAAGAACAGGGAACTTTAATCTGCAGCTTCCACCACTGACCTCGGATCAGATGCTGTCTCTTCCTGAAGTAGGTGATCTTGGAGGTGTAGTCGTTATAGACGGAGTTCATGCCACGGTTCTCCAGCCAATGTGCCGTGGCCACCCCTCTGCCCTGCACCTTCATGGAGTGCACTCTGGTGTCCCTGCGGAGGTCCAGGACCACCTGGCCAGACACCACCTCCCCCCCGGTGAACGCTGCATCAGCCGGACCATCCAGCTCCAGCGTGAAAGACTTAATTGAGCTTAACGTCATTCCTGAGTGCAGACAGGAAAACCATGAAAACACACTTAACCGTGATGTACAGTAACGTAAGAAGTGTGAAGAACTGATTTTCAGGTGTTGAAAACCGAAACAGAGCCAGGAGGCACAAATTATTTAAGCGTCATAAATTATTTGTGGCTTGTTTGGACACGAGGAGACCCCTACAGAAACAAATGACTGTATTCGTTTTTTACATAATTTTGTGCAGTGTTTCTGGACCGCCTTTAAACGTACTCTCGCCATTCAATAGGAACCTTAATTATTATTTATTGTTTCAATTTTATATCTCGGGATCTTTAGGGTGGGGTTGGGTGGTTCTGCGCTGGGTCCCTGACATCCCAGGGTCAGCCCTGCCAGTAGATACTGTCGTGAAGCCTGCTGTTTGTTTTTAAAACACGTATTAGAAATGTTTAATCATAATAATACATGTTTCTCTTACAATAGCTATTAAACACTACTAAACAAAGTAGTGATTAAAACTACAGTATATGTTAACGTTTTTTGCTTAACTTTACAATGTCATGCTTTCATTTAACCAACACAAAAACAAATGATTATCTTTTCATGACTACTAAACAAAATTGGTGAGACTGTTTGGTTTGCTCATTGAAACACTCACATATAAGGTCAAATAACAGAAATTACACTTTCTATCACCAACATTTAAATAATACTGTAATCTAAGTCGACTGTCACGCTTCTACCGCCCGGAAAAGTAGATCTGTTCATGCAGTTCTTGGTAGTTATTTACTGTGGGTCTAATATTGTTTACTTTTCCCGTTATGCGGGATGTTTAACGCACATTTTATAAACGCTTAATTCAGGTCTCAGCCAATCAGGCTCGGAAATCGGGACTGCGTTTTTTTTAATATAAATAAATAAAAATACGAGATGTAACCAATGAGCTGATGTTTTAAAAAGCCTCAAACTCACCTGTAGTTTAGGGAGCGGCGGAGAGAGGAAGTTCAGAGCAGAAGGCGAAATTCACGGCAGAAAAGACCAAACTGTGCGGGCACCCCAACTGGCTGTTCAATGGAAGCCCGGCTTTATAAACGGTGGCAGGTTTAAACGCCCATAAACACAGCAGCTCTCTGTTTTACACCAATGACAAAGCGCACATGCGAGTCACCCCCCGCCCACTTTTCCACGGAGGAGGAGGAGGAGGTGGAGGAAGACCGCGTGGACTGTCTGTAGGTCAAGAAAGGGAAAAATTGATTTTCCGAATGTACCTTTTAAAAATGAAACTGTGTGTAGCGTATTCCACCCGTCCGTTTCTGTCGTTTACTGGTGTATTTCCTCTCATTCACAGACACGAAGACGCACAGAATACTTAACAGTAAAATTTGTGTTTTGTTGTCGGATCCAGGCTTTTATTTTGAAAGTAGCATGTGCCTCTCAGCTAAACGTAGATAGTAGAATGTTTTGCTCTGTCGCTCCATTCTTAAATCACTTGAGTGTTTTCTCCTTCATTTTTATTATAATTAGAAACAGAAAAACACCAGTACAGAACACACAAGTATGATGAGATAAATATTAGCCTATTTCACAAAGTAATACAAAAACCATTTACGAGTAAATGAAGATGAGAAGCAAAACAAAATGTAATTAAAAAAAAAACATTTAAAAGGAGAGTTCTGATTCACTTCAGTAAATTGTGGTTTCTGTAGTTGTTTAAAGTCATATGCCTCAGCAGTGGAGGTAGTCTCATGACAACCATGTCACATGTTGGCCTAAACTTAAGTTTATGACATGATCACATCACTAAAGCAGTTGTCTTTGTAGTTGTAAACTTTTTCAGGAGTTTACATTTTAATAAAACCTCACATATGATGAATGAGAATTCACTAAGCCATAAGCTGACTTTGTGTCCTATAGTGTCTGCAGAGATATTTGCATTGTGCTCAGATGTCAACAACAGTGTCATTCAAATTAGCAAGGTCACAGGTGTGACCTGAGCAGGACCTGCTACCTGCTCACTCATTAATGTGGACTGTTTTTAAATGACTGGGTGAAAAAAAATGCTATAAATTATGTATGAATTTGATACATCCATTTGTTGAATTAAAATTCTGTCTGAAAATTCATCTATATGTGGCAAAATGAAACAAGCACTGTGTCTATTCTGGAGTGTAATCTGCTATTAAACCATGTTCTTGCATCTGTACCCCACAGACCTGAACCTGGACTTGTTGGACAGTTAACATTGCGGTCCATACCTGGATTGTTGTTGTCTGGGCAGGTTGATGAACTCCAGATTCTGTTTATTTACATCTGCTTGCCTGCCAAATTTTTATCAGCAGAACCTGCATCTCAGGGTCAAGGCTGTGTTATTGCTACAACATAGATTGTTTTTACAGAGTTTTGTGGTCAATCATGTGAAACAGACGCTAACCTTCTTCTTAGCGGTTTAGCATTGACAGTGTAAACAGGCTGGAAGTAGGACAGTCAAGTTCGAGGCTGCTCCCCTCCCTGGCCTAAATGTGACAGGCGAGGCTATAAGGTTTATGTTTAAGCCACCTAACTGCTAAAGCTGCACTTGCACACTGCTTCAACATTTCACACTCTGATGGCCTCTGTCTTGTTCTGGGTAAAGGTTTAGTTATTTATCATTCAAGGAAGATTATGAACATTCTTACGCAGTTGATTGAATAACACATAAACTCTGATAGATGATGTGATGGCGTGGGCTTTGGTTGGATGCATGTTTGAAATTTGAAAGAATTCTTAGTTCTAATGAGCTGAATTTCAAACCTCAGGGTATTCTCAAGGGTTTAAGTTCCACACATGCTGCACCTCTCCTGTTGGGGTGGTTGAAAAGGATTCTGGGAAATGTAGGAACCATTAACCCCAGGAGTTCAAGGGGTTCATTGCATGTCATTTATTTATAAAACACACACAAATACGCCATGTGTCAACACAGTCTCATTACAGTCACTTATTAAAAACGTTAATTCCTTTAGAAATCTGTTTAAATCAAGTGATAGTCATTAGTTTTCATTTCCCTTTTACTCACTCAGTCATAAAGGAATTAATTCTCAGCTGATAATGGGATCTAGAGGCCCTGTAAGTTACACAGAGAAGCTGAATATAGCCAATACTATGATTCATTTGCATAATTTGAAAATGATACAGTGAGAGAACAGTATATTTGAATATAAAATTCAAAACAGGTGCCCTTTGAACAGAACCTGGTCTTTGTAGCAATAACTAATGTCTGACCTTCAGAAACAGGCTGCATAATTTGTCAGTGTTCTGTCTGTACAGCTACTGTACATACTGTAGGTGCCCATGTCATGTGCTATACGAAGTCTTCTGTCATTGCTGCTGATTCACAAAAGGTCTCTGCAGCATTTTTAGAAACTGAAACTACAAAATCAGGGAAAACATTTTTTGATTTGACTTTTTATCTTTTATTACGAGCTGGCCATGAACGAGCCGGTGGCCAAGTTGTGATTCTCAGTCACTTCATGACAAAATGAGACAAGTACTGACTGTTGGCAGGGTGCTGCAGGGTTAAAGGTTTGGCTGTGTATGCTTCACTGTGAGTGGTGCGGAAGTACTGTTCGGCCACTGGAAACCTGATGTGGCTCTAGACAGCAACAAACAATGTAGTGATCATTATATAATATTACAGAGAGAAAAAATGAGAATGGAGAAAGAGAATCAAATGCTATTACCAGCATTTCTGCTAAGTATTATTGCTGTTGTTATGACACTATTAAACTTGTTACAGTAAGTGGAGAATTTAACCATTGTTTTTGAGTGTATCTCCTGATCTCTCACCCTCTGCTGTGACAGACAAGGTGTCTGTTTGCGGGCCTTGAAAGGGAGGAAGTGAGCCTTGGAGGTGCTGAGGGTCAGCGCCGGTTCTGCCAGACAGATTAAACACACTTTAATACCTACACGTACCTCCCTTTAAACACACAAACAGGGACCAATCCATCACCTGATCCACTCAGTAGCTTGCATGGTAGCTGGATGGCTGGTCTGGCTCGCTCTCCCTCCTGTTTGCCGTAGTGTTCTTTGGTCGTGGTCGTGTAGTAGTGGCCCGACAGACAGTGTGGGCTGAACTGTACGTTGCTTTTGGTCATCAGTTCAGGCCCAGGGGCATACACTGGACGCTCTGTGTGGTTGAGCTATCAAGAAGAACACAGTCAGCATGATCGAAAATGACTTGATGAAACTTAATATAAACTTAATCAAAATCGGCTCTACACTCTATTGGAAAATGTGTTCAAAGGTCACTTTTATTGTAATTTATACATATTACAAAAATTAACTAAGTAGAAGGTCTCTTATCTCACTTCAGAGAAGGAGATTCTGGTGGTGGTGACTGACATCCTCTCTTTGTTGCGACTCATATCAGTGTCCCCCTTGGGAAAGGAACTGTACTGTTGGGTCCCCCTTGTCAGAACAACTGGATCTCCTGGGGAATAAAACAAGCAGACTCATCCAGATAGACATTAAAATAATAGAGTAATGCTTTGATTGTTCTGATTGGTTTGGGATCAAAGTAAGATAAAGGCAAATCCCAGTACACAGACTGTGAATTGTACAGTGATGTAGAGTCTAAGTCATCTAGAAACTGTGAGCTCAATATAGTTTCCTCAAAAATAAGCAGTAGAAAGGATAGATGAATTGGATTATGTAAAAAATAGAGACCCATTTTGAGGCCTTCTGTTGTTTGAAATCCCTAAGCAGCTACTTCACTTACTAATAGCTTGGGCTGTTGCTAAATGAGTTAAAAATCTTCACCATGGGAAATTTATCATTAAATTTTTATTTTTACTAAGCATTGCAGAAAACACTCACCAATCTTGTGATAACAAAAAGCTTCTTTGGATGTGGACGACCATGGGGCCTTAGAGAAATTTCCAAGGTTGAGCTTCAAACGGTGTTTCACCACAGGTTGACTGTATCAAAAACACAGATATTCACTTTTATTGCACTTGTATGGGGATAATTTCAATACCAGATAATGTGAGCTTTGTGACAAGTATATTTAGATTTTTGAGACCTTTGAGTCAATATAATGTCAATTTGACAACCAAGACAGATCCACATCCTTAAAAGAGATCTGAATGGAAACACCTGGTCCTACAGCCACAGTTTTCTCTGTTGTTTGACATCTCTGTGTGTAGAATGTACACCAAGTCACGTGTTGGAAGTGTTTGTCAGTGAGGCAGAAAAGCTGCAGACCTGCAGGGAGTGGGTCGGCTGAATGACGCAGCGTGGGTTGTCTCTCGTTCTACAATCTTCACAGGATCACCCATAGACACTGACGAGGGCTTGAAGAAAGGCATCATAAAAACAATGACAGTCATGGTCTTGTGCTGATAACACTCATTTCATGGAAAGCGCCTTAAAAAAGGTCAGCACCCTTGCCACTGTTGTGTCTACTTAAAGCTGATTGTGCTGGTACTCCAGGTCATAGTGTATCTGTATAGTGAGAAAATGGCTTCTCTGCAACTGCTGAGTAGCTAAGAACTGTCCTAGTTTTTTTAAAAAAACATATTAACTAACCAGTTTAGGGTTGTTCCTAAATCTAACAGTACACCATCAGACGTAAACCTGTCCTGTATTCAAAAGTGTACTGTAGAGTAAAATTACACAAGTATCTGCTAAATATACTTTAAGTATCACATCATAAAAGTACTCTCTGCAGCTCATAGGCTGTTGTCAATGTTAGATTATTATCAATTAATTTATCAGAGAATAATGAGAGGCATTTCAGTGTTGTAGATAATCTAGGGTGAGCTCAATCTTCCTATTCTATATACTGTTGTTGAATCTGTAAAAAATGATGATAATTTATATGTTGATCATGTTGATGAAATATTGTTACGTTTCACCACTGTTTGGTGTATTTGGACTTTCTGGTGCAATACTTAAGCTCAGAGTTATCCATGTTTTAATTAAATATTTCAGCCATGTAGTGTTCAGTTGAAATAATAATGACCAAAAGCTGCTGCTGCTGCTGTGTTACCTTGTCCATAAGTTGAGCAGCTTGGCTCCAGGCTCCCTTGAAGCTGTCTTTGTACTGGGAGATGATGTTGCGGTGGCACCCATCCCCTTTTATTGTGGGAAAGCCTTCCTCTACAGAGAAACACATCCTTTTTAATATTTAAATCTTATTACACAGTACTTTCTGCAGGATTCAGAGATACACCTTCACACAGATTCCTTCACTGTTATTCATTACAAGGCAATGATGTTGTAATCCTGACTGTTTTTAGAAATGTTAGTTAAAGTTAATTCCCAACCAAATTTAATGAATGTTCATGTCAATCATATATGGCTTACTGCTGAAGTCATAATCTAATATGAGTTTATAGTTTTGCTCAAATGCAGTAAAAGAATCTGGTTAAAATTAATGATGTTGTCACTTACCTAGATGTTTAACTGTGGGCTTTATAACAGGAGAACCATGGTGTAGAGTGAAGGTAGCTTTGTTGGTGCTTTCTGGAAATGTTTCCTCCTGCTCGATCTTCTTGATGGCCTCTGTTAGTCTGAAGGGGGTGGGAGGCGCCTGGAAGGGATGGGGCTGGAATTTCTGGGACTGGGTTGTGAGGAAGCTGGAAGCTGCCTCCCTAGGGTCTGTTTGCATCTTAAAGTTGGTGCAAAGCTCAGCCCATCGTGGCGTGCGGGTTACCTGTGGCAGTGGGTGACGGTGGTAGGAAGCTGTCGCCTCTGACAGGTATTCCTTAATGTGCCTCAAGTCTCTGTGGTCCACCTGGGCTGTGATGGCTAGAGGAACAGGTTCTACTTTCTTGGAAGAACAAGGCTGGAAGTCCTCCTTGAAATGGGTTGAATATACATCTGGATTGTTCTTGTCCAGAAATGGGATGTTGGTAAACACGAGGTACTCAACAGGACAGGCTGGAATCAGTGTTTTCACCTCTGCAGTCATGTTGGATTCCACCGGCGTTGTCCTTATGTTACTGTAACTCTTTGGTTAAGCCAGCCATCTTCCTCTGAAGCAGGTGAAAAATGCTACAATGCCTCACCATGGAAACCTCTGTGCTGTGGAACATGATGATGTTGATACTGTTGCTGCTCCTGCAGAGAAACAAATGCATGCCATGGTGTCCTATTACCAGGCCTAACGTAAGGAGTGGACACATAAAACTATTCAATTGTAACATTTAACAAGACAGCACACAAACCAGAACTCGTTCTAAAGCATGGCCAGTTCTACATCATGCTACAGCAGCAGTTTCTGGGGGATTATTTTACACACATTTTGTGGAGGGCATTTTTTTCTCTATGGAATTGGGTTATTAGCTATGTATCTAACCCTCAACCTGGAGAAGTGGATTGCACTCTGTCAGGCCTTACAACCTGTCCAGCTTGGGTGTCCCACCTGAAGACTAAACTGCTGCTGGAATAGCTCCTAGGGTCAGTGAGGCACATGGACCCTGTGACCATGATAAGGTGGCAATCCCTTGGGGCTAAAACTGAATAATAAAGATGAAAAATAAAATAACATAAAAGATCCCTCATCCAGATTTTAACAATTAACACCATAACATGTAGTTTCTCAACTGGATGCGCCTGAGCACTGTGTGATGTGTTAAATTAAAGGTAAAACTGAATAAATGACTCAAAGCAGAGCCTTCATTTTCACACAATAGATTTTGATCTTGTGGTTTAGTATTGCATCTATCAGTCAATTGGCAGCTTTTGTTCTTGAAGGTATTTTTTATTAAGATATTAGCCTTGTAAGGATTAACTGATATGACACTGTGGGTGATTTTTCAGAACAGTTTTCTTTGGGGTATTTTAATTTTTTAAGCATTAGTAAGTAGAGTTTTTGTGATTTGTGCAGTGTCTTATCTTTTTATATACAGTCTATGGTGACTTAAATTCATTAAACCTGTCATCCGTTCACATTTATTTACTTCTTCAAGGCTCTAATTGTCTCAGTGTGGTACATCCTCATCATGTAGGATATCACAATGGTCATATATAATCTGCAGTACCTCCACCTGAAGAACAGCAAAGGACTGTTCAATAAACTGAGTAAAAACGTATGTCTCAGACCCTTAAAACAACTATCAGGAACAATAAGGCTGCTGTAACTAATCACAGTATATATGTTACAGAAGCATGCTCATTAGCTTGGCTTTTACAAATTACAGGTGGCTCATGTCAGGAAACAGCCACAAATACTTTCAGCTTTCGTGCACTGATGATGCACCTGGCGCACGCACCCGTCTTTACCATAGACGGTACAGTCTGTCACGTATGGTCTTGTTTTTTAAGACCAATCAGAGGCGGTTGCTAGGCGGACCAGAATCGGCCGGCCAATCAAGCATTTTCCTTGCTAATGTTAGCTAACCTATGCTGTCATTGGCTGTGTCTCGTCGTTGGCCACGCCCTACTGGGAGGAGCGCAGAGGGGAAGTCGGGAAATAGATTTAAACCAAGTTTTTTTTCGTGCATCTGTTTGTCAGTACTGTGAAAAACGTCCTTTAGGAAGAGGTCTGGATGCTTAAACAAACTCTGGAGCTGCTTTTTGTCGAACACGAGTAAGACTGGACGCTGAACACACCTGCGGCACGAAGGTAAGGCAAACAGCGGCTAGCGTTAGCATTAATGTTATTAGAGAGTTTTAGCATTAGAAGCGAGCGTTAGCATTAGCATTACCATGTGATTATATCATTTAATTCTATTATCAGTCGTTTATATTGCGTGGGTCAGAGTGTTTTTGTGTTTCTGTGACCGAGGCGTCCCTAACATGAGTTGTGGGCACCTAACATGCATGAATGATTTCATGATGGGCTCTTGATAAACTGTAAATCTGGGTGTTAGCATTACCATTAGTGGCGAGCGTTAGCATCAGCCTTATCTTTAAATGGCGCCTTTTGTCGTCGTTTTTGCTTGCTATGGCTAAAGTGTTTTTGTGCTCCAGCATGGCCATTTTATGGGAGATTATTACGTCAATCGGATAATTTTGTGTCCATTTGTGGCGGTACTGCGTCGTGTTGTGTCTGTTGCTGGCTGTTTTTTATATCTACCCATGGTCAGCTTCTTTGGGGTTGTTTTGCATGTATTGTGTCTTTGTGTCTACCTGAGGCCTGTACTACGAAGGGAGTTTAACCTCCTCTGATTTAATTCGGGGTTATTAAGGAAAGTCGGGACTGACAAATCCTGACTGCCTCGATCTGTGTTAAACGGTACTATGACGGTAGTTCAGATGTCGGTAACTTGAGTCGGTGTTAACTTAATCAGAGTTGGTGCGTTTGCATAAAACGGGCGTGCACAGTATCTCTCAGATGAAGAGCGCACGTTAATTCTGTCAGTTTGTGAGTAATTTAAAGAGACTAACGACAAAATGTAAAACTGCGGCTGCCAACAAAGACAGGGAGACTTGTCACATATTCCCTGGGTTCTTTATCTGTAATATGAGATGCAAGGACACGGAAAATATGTGATAGATTTTAGGATACTTGTATACTCTGTGTATACTACTTGTATACTACATATATACATATGTATGAATGCTGTTATTAATGCTGTTATGTTCAGTATGAACTTCATGTTAACAGTATTTCAGCCTCAGTGGAAATCTGAACCTGGATGAAATAGAAACATCCTATAAAGTGCTACACATTCATATTTCCCATCATTAATACTGCATGTTTTGGTCTGTAGTCTACAATTACAACAGCCTGTCACATTATATTGTCTTTCAGGACAATAATGCCCCCCACCCCATTTAAATTATTCTTCAAATCGATAATATGCAACACTAATGATGCTAAATTCTGCTGCTTGAAAAAATACAAATGAAGTAACTGAAATTAAAAATGGAAAATACAGAGCATTAAAAAACACCATTTATTTGGTCCACATACTGCTACCATCCACTACTTTTTTTTTTTTTTTTTTTTTTTTTTTGGGTGGGGTTCGGGCGTGGGGGGGACTGACGGTCTTTAGACAACCCCTGTCCTGCAGAGTCAGCATCTCTCAGTCATTGTGCCAGTATTGATTGGTTGCTCCACCTGTGGGGCGGTACTTAGGTATAAGTAACACCGGTAACACCAAGTTAACCACGAACATACACTGCTCGGAGCAGTTTAGAGACGCAGTGTAAATTACCATGGCAGCAGACCCCGGGTAAAACCTATCCACCTTTCGTAGTACAGGTTAACCAGGAAGTTACACCTGACGTCACTAAGTTACTCCTGAAGTTACCCCTGATAAGCCAGTAACCTCGTTTCGTGGTACAGGCCTCAGGCCATTTAATGTGTCTTTGTGGTCATTTTGTGTTTCAGTTTGGTAGTTAAACATTTTGTTGTGATCGCTTTGTGACTTAGTTTTGTTTTGTTTTTTGTTTTTTTTGCCTCTTACAAACCAAACACGTATGTGTCCTAAAGATTTATCCAGTATGAAAAAATGTGTTGATTAGCTGAATTACTAATGTTAGTAAGTGTTATTTAAATCTAGTAAGTGTTATTGTTTAAATCCTTGGTATTTAATGAGTCTGATATTGAATATAATAATATCTGATTGATCATGTCTATAAATTGCCAGAAAATAGTACTAGATATAATCATTTTAAAACGCAAATTAGTATAAAATAAGTATAATTACAAATTCCACAAGTTAAAATACTCCTTATAAAATTTTACTGAAGAGAAAGTTTTTATTACACAATTCACAGTAATATACATGATTCTCCCAGAGATTAGTTGACAATTATCATAGAAATTTAAGATAATCATGCAAGTTAATGTTTCCCAAATATTTATTGTTATTGATTCTTAAAGATGTGATGCTTTTTTCTTGTCATATGTGACATTAAACAGCCAATTTTCTGAGACACTCCTCAAATCTTTGTTAAATATACAACATTACAGCTGAGCCAGAACATTTATCTGTGTTTTCATGGTTAAGCATAGGTAGTAGTGTATTGATCATTGTTCTTTCTATGTTTCTCTTTGATTCCCTCCAGGCGTCACCACTTCACCCACGACATCATCCGTGATGGCTGAGACGTCGTCCACAATCACAGAGATGACATCCATGATAGCAGAAACATACATGAGGGAGACATTGTCCATGACTCGCAGAGACGTGCAAAAATCGCATGCAGAGTCTTCGTACAAAGAAGTTCTTTGAGACCAGGTCAGTGGCCTGCAGGTAATTCACAAACAGCTCTACATCAACTGCCAACACAGAGCACTGACATTAAATGATGTGTCTTCAGTAATTGATGAAGTCTGAATAGTTTGATTTGTCACAAAAAGACTTCACTCATTGTTAGTTTATTTATATTATTCATGAACGCGCAGTTCAAAGAAAACAAAGAATTTAAACATTAGCTCTCTGTCTCTCTCCCTTGCTCTTTTTCTCTCTAATTCTCACACTTTCTCTCTTTCTGTTTCCTTCCCCTTCTCTTTCTGCCTCCAAGCAAATACTTGACATTCTTGGTTTAAAAAAATATGTATCAGAATAGTTATCAATGTTTTGTCTGTGGACAAATTGGCTGTAGCTCTAATCATCTCCTCACCAAACAATATCAGTCACATTAGAACCCGCAAATGCTATATTTTGGGTCTTGGATTTATATTGTTAATGATCAATCAAAATGGGATTGAAAAATATCTTAAGTTTTCTTGTACATAACACATACAACACAAGTTAAAATCCTGCATTCAAAAATGGATTTAACTGATAGTGTTTATTTTTGTTGTGCAGTTCACGGTAACATACATGATTGCTTCAGTGATTGGTTGATAGACACACAATTAATAATCATCTTACTTTTTCCCAAATAGTTGTTGTTGGTGGTTCTTCAGGAGGTGATGAAGGCTTGACAGTGCAACCATTTCACTTGCATCCATGCAAACTGTAAAATGTATTAAGGAGCGCATGTGCGAATAAAAAGTAATACAAAATTAAGCCCAGTGTTCCCCCTACTATTGTCTTTGCAGGGCGGCCCATTTGCAGTGTTGTGGTTCAGCTGTAATGTTGAATATTTTCCTGTGTTTTCATGGTTAAACTATTGATGAGGAACAGATAGTACCGTACTGATTATTTTCCTTTGTATGTTTCTCTGTGATTGTCTCCAGGTGTTACCAGTTCGTCCACGACATCATTGACAATCAACAAAACGTTGTCCATGATTGCCGAGACATGGTCCATGATCGGAGAGACGTTGTTGAGGATGAGGGAGGCTTTGTCCACAATCGCAGAGACCTTATCAAAGACGAGGGAGACATTGTCCATGATCAGAGACATTGCCTATGATTTACAGAGACATGGACGTAAGTCGGTAGCGACGGAGTTCCCCAATTTGAAGACATCATCTGTGTTCAGGGAAACATTGCCGATGATCAGACAGACACTGTCTAAAATCTCAGAGACATTATCAGAGTCGTAGTCCTCAATCACGGAGACATTATACACGACAATGCACGCAGAGTGTCTTCATACAATGAAGAAGACCAGGACAGAGGCCTCTAGATAACACAAACAGGTTTACATCAGCTGTCCAACACAGAGCATGCACAGTAAATTGTTTATGTTCAGTATTCAGTACATCAGAAACATATAACAATAGAATAATCTGCAATTTAAAATAATGTTTATGTAATAATGTTAATGTATTAATAGAAGTAATGTAAAAGTAATTAACAATACAATATCAATTATAAATAAAATATTGGAGTGAGTTGTTAATTAATGTGTTCTTAACTATTGGTCAGAGGGTGATTTTAAAAATATCTTCGCTATAACAATCAGTTCTACACTTATTTACCTAAATGAAAATTCCTTTGAAAACAACACAAAACAAAGACATTTTAAATATGTGTTAATAGGAAGAAGGTTGCAATGTGAAATACTGATTTTTTTATGTGACCATCTGTGGTGGAAGAATACTTTTACTATGACATTTTTTCACCATTTCTGACGCCTTATACTATATTTTTGACCATTTTTGACACCCTACTATAACATTTTTTGATCATTTTTGATGTCATACTACTATGACATTTTTAATGGTTTTTGACACCTTAATATACTATATTATTTGAGGGTTTTCTCAATACTATGACATTTTTTGACCATTTTTGATGTCATACTATACTATGACATTTTTTTTATGGTTTTTGACACCATATTATACTATGATATTTATTGCCCATTATTGATGCCTTATGTATACTGTGCCATTTTTGACGCTTTTGACGTCTGCCTGTACTATGACATATGATCTTAAAGCAGCCATCTTACCTTTGTTTTCCACAGACACACATATTCACACACTCCATGCCTTTTCTTAATGTTGTAGTTTGTGGCTTAGGCTAGATTTTGTGTTTGACATTTCATGTTGGTGTTTGCGATTTCATACATTATTGTGTACATAGTCCTGTTTATACTGTTCATTTTGTGTATAATTTTTACATATCATTATATTTTCTTGTTTATATCACGCCTTCTCCTATTTTTGCTGCTGCAACACTGAATTTCCCTGCTGTGAGTAAATAAAGATTTATCTCAAATAAATACTTCTGAACACTGAATATTTTGCCAGTCTGCTTAATATTGTATGAAATTGAATATTTTTAGCCACAGGTCACTTGCAGCCAGAGGTTAGGGTTAGGGTTACAGATTTTAGCCACTTCCAGCTATGGGTTGGGGTGGGTTATAGATTTTAGTCACTTGCAGCCAGAGGTTAGGGTTAGGGTTACAGATTTTAGCCACTTCCAGCTATGGGTTGGGGTAGGGTTATAGATTTTAGTCACTTGCAGCCAGAGGTTAGGGTTAGGGTTATAGATTTTAGTCACTTGCAGCCAGAGGTTAGGGTTAGGGTTATAGATTTTAGCAACAAGCAGTCAGAGGTTAGGGTTAGGGTTACAGATTTTAGCCACTTCCAGCTAGAGGTTAGGGTTAGGGTTACAGATTTTAGCCACTTCCAGCTACGGTTAGGGTTAGGGTTAGGGTTATAGATTTTAGCAACAAGCAGTGAGAGGTTAG
>NC_066849.1:15339837-15482337 GCF_001640805.2 Lates calcarifer | reverse complement strand
ACCCCAGTTGATCACATTGATCAGACTCATGGTGTTCAGTCCCATTCCTCATATTCACCAAGGTGTGATGGTGAGGAGCAGCACAAGCCATGGAACACTAAGAAACTCCAGATGGTGATTGGCCTTAACATCACATATGTGACAATAAAGCACACATAATCACACATATTGCATGATACCAACTGAACTGTGCAAACATATAGAAATAACAGACCCACATTCACCCACTAGCACAGATCCCCCAGAGGACCTCTAGTGAGGGAACATGTATGGTCAGGTCTCTGATCTCATGTGATCTCTCAGGGAAATCAATGGAACTGGTTAGCTCCTCTGCCTGTTTGTCCTCTCAGATCACAGGTCACACCTTGGGCCCACAGCTTAGTCCAATTGTGTGTGATCTGTGCTGTGTGGATGTTTCATACATCAAAGTGAGATGTGTTCCATTTTAGAAAAAGTTAGTCAGTCATAAGCTTTAGCTTTTTAATGTTATACTTTGGTAAGTTTTCTACTAAAGGAAAAAATAGTGTCTATGTCTTCTGTGCAGTGTTTTCTACTATCAGCCTCTATTTTATCTGAGCTGCAAACATTAAAGTGTTGTGATATTTCATCTGTGTTCTCTTCCACTGAATAACAAACAAGACACAGTCTACAGCTATGCTAGTAGCTCTGCAAAGTTGTACTTAAGTACAGCAGTGCTTTGAGCTAAATGGTAGCGTTAGCATGCTAACATTGTCACTAATAATTACGTGTATCTAATAAAGTATTATGTTTACCAAGCTCACAATCAGTCAAGTCAGACAGTCAACCTTTGCTAATTAGCACCAGCAGAGGCTGATGGGAATGCCATCAGTTCTGCAGGTATTGAGTCATAAACCAAATTATTGGACACATTGAAATTTAGACCTGAAGACATTAGTAAACAATGGGAATCTATGCAACAGTGGTTCATATATTTCATTCCGAACCAAAGTGGATCAAGTACACACTAAAATACACAACTGAACAAATGAACCAATGAGCCCTGGTTTTCAGGTTGAGAGAAAAGGCAAAAAAAAAGGTGTAGGGGTCAGGAGGTGAACTGATAACATAGAAGGACAGGTTGTGCCTTGTTCAATAAGACAGCCCCATGTCTGTCTACCCCTCATCCATCCATCCATCCATCTAACCGCACATTCATCTCTCTCTGTCGACACTGTGTGACTGAGCTCATGCTTGGAGAGGAAGCCCCTGTCAAGATAGGGTCCTTATCACGACTAGGTCAGCCCCTCCTGTTCCCATCATCCATCAGGAAGGCAGCCACCTGGACGACTGCTGACCCTTGCTACGACCTGATTGGATGGCCAGGCAGAGAGGACACACAGGAGTGAAAGAGATAAGATAGATAAGAAGCCTAAGCACATTCTTCTAATTCAGCATTTTTTCTACATGACATAGCAAGATTTAGTAAGAAGTCTATCTTACGTAAGACTTTTTTTTTTTTTTAGTATGACACCATAAATGATATTTAAAAAGATCCAATGAGGGGTCATGATTGTCAAATTTAACGAGGAAGCCAGCTCTCCTCTGGAATTCAGGTCAAACTGGCCTCCTTTAAGCTGCCCTGGACTGTATTTTCATGACCCGTGGAGTTGTGGAAAGCACTCAAATCTCCTCAGAGACGTCCCCCCTCTCTCTCCCACTATGCTCCTCTTATCCTCTTCACCTCCTCCTCCTATTCTGTTTGTTTTGCCTGTATTAGTACCCCGGAGGACCGAATTATGGATCAGCGAAGGAACATCCATCTCCATCTCGCCTTAGCCTCCCGCTCGTGCTAAAATAAGTGGCCAATTAACTTGGCGGCGACCGTGTGTGCTTGTACGCATCTGACTGTAGATTAATGACCGGCCAATGCTTTCCCTCCCCAAGCCCATTTATCAGAACTAGCAACTAGGTCAGATGATGATTAAACATCCAGACCGCCAGGGCCTCCTGGGGCCCGCGTCCTAGCATTGCTGTAGGGCTCCAATTGGATTTAATTGCTCGCCTTTCACTTGGCTGTGAGAGGAAAAAGAGACAATTTCACTGGCAGGTGCTATTAGCCTGTGAGGCGACGAGAGCTGAGGAGTCCAGGGTGTCACATGTGCCGCAAGTGTGTGTTTGAAGAGGACTTGTAGCCCACTTCATTAAAAGATACCCACTTAGGTGCAATTGGACTTTCCTTAGACTTGCTGCAGTGTCATTGTCCTGTATTAAGACCTTGACAACCTGCAATGAGTTGGTGCAGCAGTAGAGAGGCAGGTGCAGGTGACTGGGAGTCCACTTATTTAAGGGACATTCCAGTTACATACAACTTGAGTCTCATTTTTGTAGTTTTACAACCCCATTTCCTCACTCAGCTTTCATACAGTTTTCCAGCACAGTGGAGGTTTACTCTACACTTTGGGTGTATTCACTTTTTGTTTCACCTATCAGCCATTACTTTACAAAGGTAAGAACAAAGGTATGATAACTGATGAAAATCATAATCAGAATTCAGTGATCACATTCTACCTCCTGGTTGAGAGCTCTGGAAAGAGTTAGTGAGTGGACCTTGAGCTAATATTATTTTGTCAAGGTCAAGAATGAATCTTCACATTCAAGACCCAAGTTTTGCAGGGACCCAAAATTTCCTTTAAGGAACTGCTAACACAAAAATATCTATTTACAGAATACATACTGAGGTTGCCTGAAATCAGTGTCCTTATTGCCTTTAATTAATTTTGTGATGATTCTGTATATTGTAAAACTACTTTCAATTCATTAAAAAACACTACTCAGTGTGCTCGTCAATGACGACATAACTCTAGTGATCAAACTCAGCTCTCTTTTGTCCCAGAGGAGCCCAGAGCAGTCATCACAAAATGTAAATTTGTCAACAGAGAATTTAGCACTCCTCAGCAAAATTACTCCTTAAAGAGAGGTCTGTGTCACCTCAGTGGCCCCTCATGCTCCCACACCACTTCATCTCCCTGCCCACCTCATTGATCAGTAGTAGTTTTGCTGAAAATGTGATTAGCGTGTGTAAGTTAGCGAGAGGTACTTGATGAAATTAGTCCGGCAGACGGCTGTAATAGAATTAACGTGTGCGGGTCAGCCTCTGAGGCCGGCCTGAGGACATCAGCGGCTGTGCAAGTGGAAGTGAATCAGGAGTCTGGCAGCATCTTTTTATCAGCTGCTAATTGAGTCCTGAGTCAACAAACGGAGGCTGTATGAAATCTGTGTATATCTCTGAGTGTGTGGTGGGATGAGAAACAGCTAACCTAGATAGCACACTAACATATTTTTTCAACATGTGGCTCAACCTCTACGGAGTTACAAATAAACTTGTCTTAATTTAAATTAACACCCAATCTGTACCAACAAAATGCTTCACAGGAATCACACAGACCTGATACATAAAATGCATGCATAAAAAGTACAAATGAAGAGCTAGCAAATTGGCCACAAATGAAAGGCAGAAGAGAAACAAAGAAAGAAGAAGAAGGAAGGAAGTACTCTCAAGGAAAGGTAGTGTACTTTTAAATCCATATGATATGTTTAAAGATCAAATTATCCATTTTGACATTTAACGTTCTTAATGATTAGCTGATGCTTTTATCCAGAGCTGTGTCGTCCTCTGGTGACTATCTAAGCAGAGTTTTGTCCACGACTGGGTGCTCGCCATGCAGAGCTGCCCACAGTGAAGGAGGGTATCGATGGCATTTGAAAGGCAACAGAGCGCTGCGGCCAGTCTGACCCTGTCCTGCCCTGGTCTTTCAGCGCCAGGGCCTTTCAGACGCAGCTGGACAATACTGACTGGTCTCCGGCCTCCGACTGGCCTCTGAGCCGATTAGGAACCGGACTTGCCGCAGAGAGATGCAGCCACGGCCTGACGCCACCCACGTCACAGCAACCCCCCTCTCCTCTGAAGGGGCTGCTAGGGGCCAAGGTCAGCGGCCAGGCTGACCTCTGATCTCCCGCCATGTTTGGACACATCCGCACACAATGTGAGGCCCTGGGCGGCTGATTAGAATATGGAGGGGATGAAAAAGGGCAAGAGGGCTCCGGACTGTTGCAGGAGCTTGCCTGTGTGTGTGCATGTGTGTGTGTATGTGTGCAAATGTGTGAGTATGCTGTTGGCATGGCGACCTGGTCAGTGACTGTCAGACCACCGGACCTTCCCTGACACCCCCCTCCCCTCCCCCAGATGTGAAGCTCTTGTCACAGGTCTCTTTGTTGGGGGCCAGGAGGGAGGAATTACACCAGGGATGATCCCGTATTACTGGGCCTGCCTGCCTTTCAGGTTGGGCTTAGTTTTGTTGGCCGGCTCTGGTTTTATCCTCCCAGTGTTGCCACCACTGAGCTGATCCCTTTGATGTCCTCATAGACTGACCACCAGATCGCAACAATTCACATTTTGTCACAAAAATTGAAGGGATTGTGTCAGATTTGGTGCAGAGGTGATCTGTGAAGCACAGAAGATGAAACAGCTGCAGTTATAATGTGAAGAATTCCATTTCAACATTAGCTGATAGGAGAGAAAAACTCAAAGCTGGATTTATTTCTTGAGATTATTTAGTCTAAAGATACAGTCACTCACAGAATGCTGACTGAAAAATACACGATCAGTTGTGTTTTTTGCTTTTTCATGAATGTCAGGGACCAGATGTATAGATTCACAGAACATGACGACAGTTGACGATGAGGTCGAGATTAACTGCGACACTGATTCTGGAGAAAGTGTAGTTTTTCAATGTTTTGAGCATCACAAACAAAATTCTATTCACCTCTGTTTTACTGGGGTTGGAAGCAACAATTACACTCTGATGTATGAAAACTGTCTGCATGCCTGAATGACAGGATGTGACTATTTCATTTGCACTTTTTTCTGTTCTTATTTCTTTCCCTCTCTCTCTTATTCTCTCCCTACCCTGATCTTTTCAGTTGTCCTTCCCATCTTCATTGCTTTCTTCCCTCTCTTTTTCCTGAAAAGACTGTGTTTGCTGCAGCATTTTCTGTGTCCGACTGTAAACCAGCAATACTTTTTATGAAAATGAACCTCGATGCTAAAAAACCCCCCAAACTTGCTAGTTGAGGTGCTCCTCATCTCTACAGCGCCCCCTACATCCTGCAGCTGCCCCGTTCACTTGGACTGTGTTAACCTGTGACCCACAACTATCCCCTCACCTCCCAGCTGTGTGTGTTGTGTGTGCGTATATGTGCGCAGTGAGGAGTCAGTGTATTGAAGTGCCTTGTGTATGACCATTGGTCCATACCTTTTTTTACTGCTCAGTTCAGTATGCACAGCCAGAGGGTGTGTGTTTGTGTGTGTGTGTGTGTGTGTGTGTGTGTTATGGAGGAGCACAAATAGCCGGGGGTCTCGCTCTGACGCCCCTGTGTGTACTCATTCAGCACAGAGGTCGTGTGTCAGGGGTCAAAGGGTCTATGGGGGGAGGAGGAGGAGGAAGAGGAGGTAGTTGGTGGTGGTGGTGACTCAAGGGGTGGGGTGGAGGGGGTGCACATGCCCCAAGGTAGATAGACTATCTTAATTGGCCTCTGGAGACATCAGGGAGCATGTGTGTGCTGTGGGTGTTTAAATGTACAAGAGCAGTGCCCATTCAAACTGTGCCTGTCCGTAGGGGCTGATCGCTTTGCCTGTGTTGGTCAAGTCTCTGCTTGCAAAATTACAGAAACATACCGAATGTATGGAGGTAAAGAGACCTCCCTGGGGCCAGTGGGGGGGTGGGGTGGGGGGTGGTCCATGTGTAAATGTGCAGGCTCTGGGTTTAGAAATCTGTGCGCACGGTTTATAAGCTGCGGTCTCGGATTTGTTAACAGAGCCGTTGGATCAATGCGCTCAAATGACTTGGTTTGCCAGTAAAAAGGCAGTAAATACCACGTTACACTATGAAAATCCAAAGCACAACACAATATAGCACATGGTTGAGTTCAGCCTTCCTTAAAACCCTGGCACGTACATGCTCCCCGTGTCCCCGTAATGTAGTTCCTCCTTTTTGTTCAAGTCAAGTAACACGTAGAAAAGCAAAGCTTGAAGCTTTCCTGTTAAAAATACACCCAAAAAACCTCACAGTTGACATTGCACTTGATTGGGTCCTTAATACACCCAACAATTTTGCAGTTGATCAAACTGAAAACTACGAAATAAACTAGAGAAACAGAAAGAGGAGGACAACAATTAAACAAAGAGGAAAAGAAAACAGTTATGAATAAAATAAAGATATCTGTATTTGTTATCTATAACATGTTGTTACCTATAACAAAACATTATCTATAAAACTGCAGTGATTTCCAGGCTTTAAAAAAAAAGAAACTGGCCATGGAAACACAAAGGAAAAAGAAGAAAACAACGTAAAAGTACTGTGCAAAGTGATTAGTTTAAACTGTGTATCATTGGTTCATCAAAGACTGTTTGTGTGAACTGTTGTTGAAGGAGTGAACATGTTTGAGATCCTTAAATCGTTACACAGCGCTGGAGGTTGCTGGACTGTGCTTGTGGGTGTGTGAGATAAAAGACTAAAAGTACACATTTCTTCTTTACATTCTTTATATCCTCTTTTTAGAAGAGCTATTGGCCCATGTGTGTTTATGTGTGTGTGTCTGCAGGCTGCTACGGTCCTGTTTGCTCAGGGACAGTCAGGCTTGTGCCCTGCGACCACATTATCCACCTATTAAAGTCCAGCCGTTATTTACCTTCCTCCTCTTACAGGGACGGGCCACGTCCGGCTGATAAAAGGCTGCAGAGTGTCTGTTTCACTCCAGGCTGGAGAGACGACAACGACTACAGTCACTGAGTGTTGGCAGAGCAAACATTCCTGAGCACCCAGGATCTCTCTCTCTCCCTCTCACACACACACACACACACACACAATGCAGAGGAAGGACACGCACACACACATACAGCCAGCTCTGTATGTATAGCTCAGAGAAACAATCTTAATCTTAATCTTAAGAAAACAATCACAAAGCAACACAAGTACTCAAACACACACACACAGTCCTTATGCACATAATGAAAACTAAAGATATTTGCTGATAATGGGGACAAAGTTGTGTCAAGAAGAAGGTATAATATTTTCTTAACATCAGTGTGTAACAATGTTTTTGCACATGGTTAACTTTTATGAAATGATGCAATACATGCCCACAACGTTTGGTGCAGTTGTGAGCAGAACACCATTAACAGCACATTCAAAAAAGTATAGATTTAGTTTGCTAAAATTCATTAATCTAAATTAAAGTCTTAAGATGAGACTTTTTTTTAACTTCAAAAATAGATTTTAAATTTTGTTGTAATAAAACAATGGGTTAAACCTCAGTTTAATCCAGTTCATACTAGTTCACACACACGCACACACACACACACACACACACACACACACAGTGCAAACTGTAGATATAAACTGATAGTGACAGTGACGCACATCCTCAGGCATATACACACACCCACAATACAAATCAGAGAGTTGATACCAGTTGTAATACACACACACACACAACTTCCAAAATTATACTCACTCACACACACACACACACACATACACACAGACAAGGGCTGTTGCTGTTGTCCGATGGTGGTAAAACTTTTCTCTGGCAACAGTCAAACACTCAGTGGGCAGCGGAGAAACCCTGACTGACTGACAATATTTGCTGGCACAGAGAGGAGGCGTGTGGAAGCTGCAGGAGGTCAGGAGGTCAGCGGGGTGAAGCGATGGCCTTTCAGCCCAGATACGACTGACCAGCAGGTGAACAAACAGAGAGGCTGCAGCGGAGGAGGAGCACAACGATGACATGACAGAACACCGCAGAGATGGATCTCCCTTTAAAAGTTTTGCTTAGTTTTACAATACGTACGGGTGGAGAATGAATGTAACAAAAGCTTACAGGTTTACACTTTAAGACAAACAGCCGTGAAAAGTGTGTTTGACCGGAGTTAGTAGACCAGTATCACAAAAGTAGATGCTGAGAGACATTTTTGTTTCTGTGTTCATTTGGCCATTCATTCATTTTCACTGTAAATCAGGACAAAATGTTCTCTGTTTAACATGCATTATGTTCATTTTCACAAACTTCTCCTCCTTAGGACTAGTCTCCATTCAGCTCAGTATCTCCTTAAATCTCTTCTAATCTTATTTTCAACATTTAATTGTGCAAAGGTCATGTGAAAAAAAACACTTTTCGTGTGTGTGAAACGAAAGCACAAGAATTCCTCCCAACGTTGAAGATGTAACGTGGCAATTCTCCTGTCTTAATCTGTTGTGATGTTAGGCAGGTTGAAATCGAAGTACTATGGGAAAACACTGAACTATTCATGTAACATAAGCCTGTTTTACTGTTTAGCTCCCAGAACACATGTAAAACAGGCCTGATTGAAAATGCAAATCTAATTAAAAGTATGAGCTCACTGAGAATCGGATCAGCATTTCCTGAAAGAGACAAAAGCTCACAAACTTGATCACTTTACCAAGTGTGTTGTCATTTCTGTTCTGCTTCAACACGCGATGCTGCTAACGCTACGGAGCCTAGCCTCAAACACTCACACTCAGCCATGCTGCGTGTTTGCTTTTGGTTTTAGTGCCCACTATGATACTATTGACGGCCAGTCAAGTAATGTCACCAGACCGTTTTTGGTCTGGCCTCGCTGTGGCACTTAGATGATGAAAGCCGGTCCTCAGTGTCCCCCATCCGGGAACAAGTGCAGGCCCCTGTCACCACAGCTTTGCAGGAGGAGGCAGATCAGCTTGACTGACATAAGTAGTGTGGACAGATACAATTTCAGCCTGGCAACGGAGGGCCAGAGATCTGGCAACCCTCCCTTCTGTTTACCTAAAGGCTAAAGGCAGCAGAACCCAGACCTCACCTGCTGGCCTCACTGGTTGCAATGAATGCTCGCATAATCCCACTAAGTCCATGCAAACCCAGAGCCGCTTCTTGTGCTAAAAGCTCAGAGTCCCTCCCTCTCGCTAAGACCACCACTCGATTAAGAAAGTTTGCGCGACGATCAGTTTTTCCATGGCAACTTTGCATATCCCCATTCTACACAGGAAGGTTCCCAACCCTCTGTTGTTACGCACACACACATAGTCACACAAACACACACACATACACATCTCTTTTATTTCCTCACCCACTGTTTCAGCATTTTACCATTCAGTCACACTTTACCCGCCATCTTGTGGAGGCGGGTTTGGCTTAAATTGAATTGAAGTGTCAAAGTCTTTATGATGGCGCTCACACTGCAGACTCAGTTCTAGATATATCTGATGTTTGTGGGACGTCGCAGACCTCACCACAGAGTAAGATTTTTTTTTTTTTAATGCACATTTTCTAAAACATTTCAGTGACTGCATTTTTCACCAAATTCTAATAAAATCAGGCTTTGTTTGGCTTTGTTTCCATCTGTGCTTTGCTGGCTTGTATGCTGCAGTTAAGCTGGTGAGAAACAGCAGTAACAGCTGTTGCTCACCAGCTTAACTAAATTCTGATTTGAACTTTCAAAATAAAGACGTTATTCTCTTTGGTATGAAAATCTTGAGGTTTGTTGTAAAGCCATCTAATGGGACAAAACTGTGTGTGTGTGTAAAGCTCAAAACTAGGATAGTATTTCAACTTGAGGGAGATTCTCATTAGACTGAAATGCTGTTGTAGTTGTAATGTGCAGACAGTATGCAAGGTCTTTCCTTTCTTTATGTATTAAAAAAAGTAAAAGTGGAATTTTGAGGATAGATACTGTATATTTGAAATTATGAAATAAAAACAATCAAGACTTAACATTAACAAACAATGATTCTGATGCGAGGGTGATATTTTAAGCGGTGATGAGATGACAGTCCTGCTCGTGTTTGTTTTTTTTTTCTCTTGTGTAGAGGGTGACCCTGTGTGTGAGCGGACACCCTCTATCTGGAGGGATTAGTGGGAAAATATAGATGCACAGATTGTCAGAGATTTATTATTAATGGAGACCGATTCCCTCCACAATGGCCTGATTCATTTATGACGTCCTACGCTATGAGAGGCGATGAGGTCATTTTATGGATTCTTTCAAGGCAGACGTCACATTTGAATGGTGAGAACATGCAGTCATCCTTTGCCCTGTCACCCCTGTGGAAACTGTGGCTAAGTCACACACACACACACACACACATATATATCTATAGATACAGGACCACCACAAGATTCACACGGTCAAGCCTCCTTCAGTTCCTAAAATTTAAGCACTGAGTACTGCCATAATTTATAGCTCACACAGAATAAGAACAGGGCTCTCTGTATGTGTGTGTGTGTATGTGTTGGGGGTATGACAAGGAAGGTCAATGACCTCTGTGACTTGGCTAAAATCCCCATGGGCCTAATTCAGCATTGGAATGGACCCCACAGCGCAATGGGAAGATGCCTCCAACATAATGAACACAAAGGCCAATTGTGACGCTATTCTCTGCAGGGCAGAAAGCAGCGGGCCCCGGGGACAGTAGAAGGTTTTGTTGGGCTGAAACGGAGAAGGAAGCCTGTTGCTTTGACAAGCCTCTGATAAGATTCATCAGTGGTGGCTCAACAGCGGTAGTTTGTCTCCCTGGGGTGCAAAGTGTTAGATTTACATCCACTGTGTTTATCTGGACTTGTTGACTGAAGTGCTGATAAGTGACCCTCACAGGCTAAATCATTGTCTTTTAGGTGTTTTAGCATTTCTTCAAATATTATACAAAGTCTCTCATGTACTTGTTATAGTGTCTTTAAGTGTTGTACAGTGTCTCTTGTGGAGTTTGACTGAGTATCTTATGTGCTGTCAATGTTTGTCATGGTCAGTTTACCAAACCCAGTCATCCAGGAAATGAGCGCTCTTAGTTTTACTGTTAAATATAAGAAAACACACTGTTGCATCCTGAAGGGTCAGTGTTTGTTGAATACTCAAGATTTTTTAAAAAAAAGCATCATATTGCTGTCCAGTAAAAACAATGTATCTACATTCTCTCTCATTTTAAATTCCTATGGGTTTGAAAAAATTCTTCAGCTAAACAAACTATTTAAAACCTGTTGGATTGCCTGAAAAATTCATTGAACCAGAGCTAAAAACATGGCTGTTTTCTTAGCCTATAAAAAGTTGATGTTTTGGAGATACGTGGCTTCCACAGGACAGCTACAATAGGAAATACAATACATATGCCTACTGTGCATCCTGTCCATCCATTAAAAGACAAACAACCATTTACACCTACAGGCAATTTAGAGTCACCAATTAACCTAACTTGCATGTCTATGGACTGTGGGAAGAAGCCGGAGTATCTAGAGAGAACCCACGCAGGCACAGAGAGAACATGCAAACTCTACACAGAAAAGCCCCCGGGTGAACTGGGGATCCAACCTGGAACCCTCTTGGGGTGAGGCGACAGTGCTAACCACTGCACCACCATGCCGCCGCCTACTGTGCATGCATGTGAAATTACAATTAAAAAGAAATGCCATCTCTGTTGGCATGATCCAAATCTGGTTTTTGTCATATAGCCAAAGAAAGCAACATAAAAGCCATTACACACAATTCAAGGAATCAAAACAATATTATTTTTGTCATATAGTTTAAAGCTCCTGTAAA
Organism: Lates calcarifer; assembly: GCF_001640805.2. NCBI lineage: Eukaryota > Metazoa > Chordata > Actinopteri > Centropomidae > Lates > Lates calcarifer. The sequence continues at coordinate 15,470,735 of NC_066849.1, read as the reverse complement.
AGCCTCTCTATGACGTTAAAAATTCAGTACTAGTAGTTAAACACTTAAAAATGGACTAGAACTAACAAATGACATCTTAACTAAAATTTAGCCATATCCTGATGGGTGTGCAGAATTACTACACATAACATCATGAGTCCTACCAACTCAAATCAGTGAGAGGAAGTCAGATTAAAAAAACAAAAAAAGCAACATCTCATGTGATCAAAACTGTTCAAAATTTTGAATATTTTGTTCATGTAGGAGTCAACTGCTCAGAGTAAAAACCTGACTGTGAGAGGGTTTTCAGGGGATTTAATTTGTAATTTCTTCTGAGCGACTCTGTTAGCTTTATGATTTGATACACAGAAAACCAATTAGTAAAGTATAACTCTTAAACCACTATAGTTTTGTTTAATGTCCACCTGAAGATGCTGTAAAGCGGACTGTTTGGTGCCAGTCAGGATCTCATCAGCTGAAGGCCATGTGTGTTAATCTAGCCAAAATCTCTGCCTCTCCCAGAAGCTCAACTAAACCGCTCGATCACAGAGGAGACAAGAGAGATGAAAACAAAGCCAACACCTCGGACAAGAAGGCAAACAAATGCTAACACTGCTGCTACTGCCAAAAAACGCCCAACCCCACAATTTATTGCCCTTTTCTAAGACTTATTCAAGGTTTTTATCATATACCGACGCGGCACACCCCCCTCAGCCAAAAACCCAGATTCTAGTCTGTGTGATGAGGTGGGGGATTAAAAAAATGAAGCAACAAGATTGGCCCTTTCTTTTTCCTAAGAAAGACTAGAAATGAAGCTTTGTGCACGTCCGCTGTTGTGGCACATTTGACAGGTCTGGGCCGGCTGCTTTTGTGTCACTGGCATAAAGGGGATTGAGGGAAAACACAAACTGAGCCACTGTGCCGTTGTGGGTCTGGCTATTAGTCAATGTGACGGCCTTTGCAGATGCTAATGGTGTGCAGTGTGTCCCGGCCGGCCTCCCTCCTCCCAAAACGTGGCTATATCTGATTGCACAAAGGCCTTCTGCTGGAGGTTGACTTTTCCCCCTTTCTTTTCATGGCTGCTACAAAGTCATTAGGCTTTTTTTCACTCTTCTTCCCTTGTTTTTAGGAAAACAGGGGGATATGGTAGACACACGGAGAGCAGCAAGTTGATGTGAGGCAGTTATCTTCATGTGTAAAGCCTCAGGTGATGGTAGTAAGGACTAGAGCCCCTGCCAATATCCCCCTTTCCCCACTGAGCTGCCCTTTGGGTAATGTGGAGATGTGGTAACAACCAGGCTCTTGTGAAAGAAGAGAGGATGCCCAAGAGTGTAGGACCTCTGGACTCTGACTTATTAATCAGTCAGGCCCTCAGCTGCCTCCCTGCCTACCTGCCTCAGGCTGCATCGTGTCTTCAGCCTGCGCTGGGATGAGATAACAGCCTGCAGAGTTAAATACTCAAGAGGTTTTGCACAGACCTGGGGCAGAGGCCTCAGCATGTCAGTACACAGGTCACTGCATCGAGCAGCAACCAGATGTAGGATACATAACAGTAACACATGTACATTTAACACAACTCTCCAAGGATGAGAGTGAAACAATGCATCAGCAATGATTCCCTGTAACTCACCATCAAAGTGTTTTTATCTTATATTCTCAAAGGCTCATCTGGCTAAAACAGTAAAGAGCTGCCTTCACATTAATGTATATAAATAATGATCCACTGATAAAAATGCGCACCATGGCTGAGTTTTTCCACCTTGGAGGTGCAGTGTACCAATAGAGCGATGCAGAGATCACGTATTTTTGTAGGCCAACCCGGAAGTTAGTGTTCTTCAGGTGGAGTGCATATTTGTTTTGAAATTGTCTATACTCTGCATAAGCAACTATAACGACTTTGTAACCGTCCATGTTTTTCCCGTCTTCCCATCTATAACGCCGTTAACTCGGAGGTGACGTCACTCCTTGTTCCGACTGCCGACGTCCGACGTAAATGGAACGCAGGATCAGACGGACTGGGTTTCACACGTCACATATCTAAGTAACCAATCCTGTTAACTTGCGGGGTGAGGCAGAAGAGAGCGCAGTACAGAGAGCGAATGTTTGCATTAGCATAACCGCTAACGCTGTGTCAACGACTACCAGTTACAAGCTTACAAGCTAACAAACAACATTAACAAATAAAAGATGCTACACTTACCATTCTGGTACGTCTACTGGTTACCAATTATGATGCACAACAAACTCCCCATTTGAGTGTCAGTCTAAGGTCTGACTTAGACTCAAACATGTATACGTGATTCTCACCGATGTTTCCACTAACAGCAGCCATCGTGTACGCACGTCTCTGTCACCTGTCAACCTAGAGCAGGTGGTGGGCGTGGCATATTCAAAGAACCAGAATTTCTCAGTTAGGATGAAAGCTTAGATATTCTTCCAGTCGTTTTTTTTTAAAACTTTAAAACCTGTTTAAAGGGAAGCTTTAACAGTGATGAGACAGGCCTCATGAAAAATCTTTTTTTATTTGTCAATTTTATTTTAACTTTTTTCTTTTAAACACAAATTTAATAAATAAAGCACATCTGATGGGGTACACCATGCAAACATGACTTTCTACAACATAAAACATTTTTTGCACCAACTCACTGATTTTCTGTTAACACAAGTGTCTCACTCTGCATACAGGAGCTGTACATGATAGCAGCTCCACAACTTCCCATTAACTTTACCTGTACAGAATGCACGGCATATTATTTATTTATACCCATATACACATAAGAATGAATGAATGACTGGAGAGGTTTCACACAGTCTCTCACACCCTTTCGGTCAAATATATGACAGTTTTTCAAGCTAGGAAGAGGGAGCTGGATGACTACATGGGTGATGGAAAGAGTTGTAATGGTCCAAATGAAGGAGGAGCAAAGAGAGCGGTGCCATGTGAGGTAAGAGGTGGGTTGAGGATGAGAGCGAGGAACAAGCACAAGATTGGGAAACAAACCCGACCCTAGACAGCGACAGGTGGAAGAATCAGTGAGTTGACTAAAGCAATATACAATTTTTCGGTTTAAAAACCACCCACCAGAATGTGATATTTTTTCTTTTCTTTTTTTCTTAACTGTGAGGTCAATTTCTGTACATTTTCCTTAGTTTTAGGGTGTTGTCTCATCCCCGAAGCAGCAAGAGACATAAGATCCGACTCAATGACGACTCAATCACAGACACAAGAGATGAGTGGATGAGGAGGACAGGTGCGTCTGTGCTCTGTGCGTGTACATAGACAGAACTGTCCTGTCAAATAAACAATTGACATGAAACCTGGTGCAATTTGCAAACACCTCATGAGTACTCTCCTGGCCCTGCGTAAATTGGACCAACTGATCAGGATGGACCGGATGAAAAGACGAATAGAGGGTGACGTGGGGTGTAACAACTGACAGATATTGTGATAGCTTTTAAAAATCTAATGAGATCTACCTCTTAATTGGTTGATGTATTTTTAAACTGTTATTATGACAAACATTTTTAACTGCTGATGTAGTATGAATGTAGAATAATAACATCTTAAACCTTAAAAATGGGTCTAATAATATGTGATCACATAATCAGTTAAAACCTGTGGCACCCAGCTTAATGTGTCTAAATGATCAACAAACACCCTGAATTGACATCTAATTACATATTTAACCTATTGATAGGGTGTTGGAATTTTTACTATTATCTGTCAGTTGAAACATGGGGAGAGTAGACAGCAAATGAAATGTTTATGTACAAAGATGGAGCATCATGCAGACAAACAGAGACAAAGTGTGACTTAGATGTAGGAGCAGAACATTATGTGCATTTGGCATACATACAAGCATACTATTTTTGAAATGAACCCCATTAGATCAAAATGATAAGATATAAAATCTTAACATAATATTGTTGCCATCACTTTCAGAGCTGATTGTATCTGTTAATACAACAGAAACGAAGCTGAATATTGAACCAGATAGTTAACATTCAATTCTTAAAGATTTAACGTGAGAACATCTGCTGGAGCAAGGTGGAAATGGAGGGTTACATGTAGAGTAAATGGAGAATACAGCTACCACTTGGAGGGACAACTTAAGTGCTTTGGATGTTAAGTGCAACTAAAAATATTCTTTTGAACATTAAACAGAGGCAAATTCTGAGCCTAGCGGGCTGGGTAGCTTGGTGTATCTAATGAACACCAGGTGAAAGATATGAAATTCAAGGCTTTTTCACCCATCAGGACCAGTGCCAGTGAGGTGTGTTTCTCTGTACACAGATCAGTGAACACATACGCTTGTATAATCACATATACACAAACACCACAGGTCAGGAAAGAAAAATAAATAAATAAAAGGAAGAAAGTGGGGAGATAAACATGTACACAATCCTCATTTATTTAAAGCGCTGTGCAAGCTCCTAGTTTTCCTCCTGATCTCACTGTGTTTGTTTGGGCTCCTGTGCAGAAGTCCCCACCCCAACCTGACGTGGGACAGCTTGTAAATGAAGTGAGGAAAAATGAAAACATAAAAAAATAGAAAATCAAAGAGAAAGCTTGAAAACTGTTCCTCCATCATATCCTTCTGTTCAGGTCCGTCTTTCCATCGGTGTCCAGGGGGACAGGGGGACAGGAAGCCGAGCCGAGGGCATTAAAATCAGGTTAGTGGTGAGGCAGGGCCGGGGGGTGATGACGGTCATTTACAGATTTACTTGTCTTTGTTCAGTGCATTTCTCTGCGGTGATCCAAAAATTTACTTTCAATAGCTCTGTACAGAGGAAGAATGGAGGAGAAACAAATCAGATATAGATACAGTATAGTTACCATTTGTCCTAACTTAACAATAAGTCAGTGCCTTAGTTATGCTGTATGACTTACGTTATCATTTTACATGTAAGTGGTAAGGTTTTCTACACAGACTATGGTAGAAACAAATACCTGGTTCTCTCATTTCTCCTTGTGAAGAGCTTCTATGAAGGCTTCAAGTTTCTCCTGGATCTCACGAACTTTCTCTGCAGAGAAGAAAACAAAGCAGGTTGTTTAGTCAGAAGTACACAAAACACTGACCCACAAATATAAATGCAGACAGATAAGTTAGTTGTCCAACAGAGTTAAATAGCACAGATTCTGAAATGTTTAAGTAATTTATGAATAAAAGTTGCCTAAAATTCACTAGTTCCAGCTTTAGGAATATGAAGATTTGCTTTCTCTATGTAGTAAACAGCAGAGCTGAAACAATTAGTCATTTGATATTGGTTATTAGAAAATTAATCAGCAACCATAACTGATGAATGATGTAAGTCACATTTCAAATAGATGAGCCAAATGTTCTCTGTTAGCAGCTTCTCACATTTAAAGATTTTATAAACTGAACATCTTTTGGTTTTGGATTGTTAGTTAGACAAAACAAAATATATGAAAACATCTGCTTATCCTCCTCATTGAGAACATGAATAAATAAATAAAAAATGAATATAATCACTGGTTTCTGTGTTGCTGGTTTCTTTCCCAGTCAGCTTTTTTGTTTTTGTTTTTGTTTTTTGTTTTTTGTCTGACAATACAAGACATCTAAAGATAACAAACTGGGTTCATGGAAATACTGATGGATTGTTTTTACTATCCTCTATTAGTGGATGATCAACTGATCATCAGGAATACAGGAAAATAACTGGTAGATTCATCGATAATCAACATAATTGTTTCAGCCCTAAACATGTCAAACAATTGCTCACATTTTTTTTCTTTTTGTTCTGCTTGAGAGAGTGACTACAACATCAGCATGAGTAGCTGCTTATAAACCTTTTAACAGAGAAATGATGAAACTAATTCCCATTGTTGAAGTGAATTTCCGCAGGTAGAAATTCCCTGACATTTTTCACCAAAACACCAGATGGTCCCCTCTGACAGTGACAGCCAAACCTCAAGTCAGACCTCCTTCACACATCTGATGATGAAAAACTGTGTACCCTTTCCCAGTTATAGCACAGACCACATCAAAGCTCTCACCAACCCCTTTTCATGGTATGTACCTCCGGGGCACATTACTAATGGACAGAGGGAGATACCATAACAACATTTCACATGAAAGGAGGGAATCTACTGGAAAAACAGTCAGTCACTTCTTTTCATGATTACACACCCATTGTCCGGAGAGTGCATAAGACCAGCAATCCTTCCACCCAACATGTACTGTCACACGAGATGAGCGAGCCATCTAAAGCAGTCTTAATCGCTGATTAAACAGAGGCTGAAGGAAGTCTGTGGGCCAGCGTGGAGAAAAAGAAGCCGCGGGCTCGCAATGCCAGCTGCACCTCCAGGCCTGGGTTGGCTCTCTGGCTTCCCTGTCACCCTCGCTAATCTGTCTGGATCTCCCCCAAGCACAAACTCAAACACTGACTCTGAAGAACAAACTAGCACTGCTGTATCTTGATCAATCAGCCACACGAGATCCATAGGCGACCTATTGTCAACTGTTCTCCTTCGAGCAGGCCCAATGAAAACACAGCTTTAGAATGACTTGTCCGTTAGGGAGGGGAGATAAATGATTGTGGTTTGGACCTCAGAGCAACAGTGTCCTAAGTGTCCATTTCAGGTCGGCACAAAGGTGATAACTGTGTGCGTGCTTCGGAGTGAAACTAAATATCGTACTCAGGGGCTTGTGTGCAGCCCCTTTGATGGGAGCACGGCTGCTGAGGTATCCTTTTCCTGACGGATGAAAAGCTAACGGTTGTTAGGAGAGATGCAGGCACACCCCCACACACGTCCTGAAACACTAGCAGAGCTGAGAAGTGCTAGATAACATGAGCTCTCTCTCTCTCTCTCACACACACACACACACCCACACACACACACACAGGTAGGCAGAACTGAGAAAAACTGACTGACAGCCAGAAAAGCTTAGCCCTGAATGGCACACACACACAGAACCACCTCAATTACTTGAAAACCAGCAAGAGCTGTGCAGTCATGCCACCTCCACCTCTTTTCACCTTCCCACACACTCACCGCTGGCAGGTGTTAAAAAAAAAAAAAAAAAAAATTCCCCAGCTTTTGATACTCTGTTAACACACTCAGGCAGAATGGCAGGGCGTTAGGGGGAGATTACAACACCTAATGGAGGCATTAAGGGGGCCTGTCGAGGGGCACGCTGACAAGTCACTGCAGCAGGTGTGGGGTTGAATGAAACATAACCCTGCGGTATGCCATTCCAACATGCAGCCCACCGCAGGGCACGGCTCAAAGGCAACTGACAGAGTTCAGCCGTGTGGGCTGCGTGCCCCGACCACAGGACAACATAACTCAATCCAAGCCAATCAGAGCAGGATTACCAACATCTGTCTGACCCGCAGAAAGAGACATGTGAGGCGGCAAAAGGGGTGTGGAGTTCTGGTTGGTGTGCGGAGAGGAGGGTACCGACTGTCAGATCATCAAAACATGGGAAATCCCCTGGCTCAAGCTTCAAAGCCTTTAACTGGGTTTAGATGTGGCTGATGATAAAGTGTTCTAAGGAGCCTCGGTGTTTCAGACGCAGACTGCTTAACACGGGTCAAACTTTATGGATCCCGCCAACTGACGAGCGGAGACGCTGCTAGATCACTGGGGGTAGAAGTGGTCTATAGGTCAGATTGGAGGGCTAGTGATAAGAGAAGACACTGGTTTGAATTTCCAGATTGACAAATTGGAAGCTAATTAAGGGTCAGTGAAAATCACTCCTTTTATTCAACACCAGGTGTTGAAGCAACTGAAACCCATCATTGATCCAGTGCTCTACTGGAGCACAGGTTAATATTGTGGCTATACTGGGAAGCCCCTAACAAGTAAATTTCACTGCTGTTGCTAAAAATCACATACATTTATTTGCCTGTGGGGGCTCTTCAATCTGTATAACATGCGCATATTTTTGGTTTCACATTATCAATTTTCTTTTTCCTTTTGGCTGTCTGATAGTGGGAAGGACGCATCAATTATCTCAGAGACGCGGGTGTATTTAGTGCTTAAGCTTAGCACCATTCAGGACCGACTTGGTTGATCCACTGTCAGACTGGGAGACAGCCTACACCTGCCATCTTGCCATCTTGTCTCTTTCCTGACTCTTGAGCGAATGACCGCCAAGGAACTGCACTGTTGAGGAAGGCCGTTTTGGACTAGCTGCTTATGAGGCCTATGCTTTAGCTAAATGTTAATGCCCACTAAAGGTAAACCTCTAAAAACCTACTGCCAGCCAGGTCAGCCATCAGCTTCCTTCCTTTTTGTCCTTACTATTTTCTCTCTTCATTTCGTTCTCATGACATTATAAACTAAAAACACACATAACATGAAGTAAATATTAAGTATAGTAGTGTTTTTGGCCTGAGTGTTAGACAGCGAAAAACTTTCATTTGCCAGCAAACACTGTTCGTACCTGGACCCCACCTGTGTGTCACAGCATGGCTAAAATGACCAGCCATCTGTCCTGATATAAAATCCAGTTTAAGGTTTACTTGCACCTGGCTCCCTGACTATTAAAGTTCCACCATGTGGTAAGATGGCATAAATGAGAACAGGAAGGCCTATCAACCATTCCCTTACAACAGGATGCTTAATGACTTTAAAATGAGCCCTCAGCAGCTTTCAGCAGCCCAGGAGGCCACGGTTGAGTGTGAATGGCGTCTTTCAGAAAAGCCAATATTCTGTGGATAAAAACTGTGAGAAACAGATATTTATTTCCCCCAACACCATCTGTTTGCCACCAAAAGACAGCATCAAGAGGGAGAAAAGGCGACAACAAGGCTTTCTTTTCACCGTCCTGTGGAAATGCAACAAAAAAAAAAAAGACAGTGGACAGAGTCACCATGGCCTGTTCACCACTGAGCAGTAGGAGTAGCGATCTAAAACTCCATTTAGGCTCCTGTTTACCTAAGAGATGAGCCCCAAAACACAGTCATTCAACCGCTCACCCCTTTATCTGGTCATGAATATTCCCATAATCCTCTGGCCTCTATCCCAGAGGCCCCTTCTTTAAGATGCTGGGTGTTGTGCGGGTTGCAGAGGGTGGAGGGACTCTCGGCCATTCAGAGAAAGAGAGGGGAGCCCCCCCCCCCCCATCCTCCCTTTCAAGGCCTTCTCTCGGCTGATCTCCACATGAAATGATATCTCATTCACTCTCATTCTGTAGAGTCCCCTAAGCCTGCTATGGCCGAAGCGCTGGCAGAAGGAGGGCTGAACCAGAAAGCCTTTAATTGACCTGTAATTAGACTGTGAAACTGCATGGCCCTGCTGGACAAGTAGCCACCACAGAGGAGAGGGAGAACAGAAGAGAAAAAAGAGAAACTTGGTGTGAGATAGAAAAAAAAACCCTAATCCTCTTCGTATGGGAGATGGCTACCCTTCTTCACTGGATGTGAAAGGCAGAGAACTGTAAAGAAGCGGTGGCTTTTACGAAGAGGTGGCAACAGAAAGATTTCAGTGGATGAAGTTTGGTGCCAAGGTTGAGGCTACTTTAGCATGCTGCTCTGAAATTTTCTACTGACAGGAGAGCAGCACTTCACTGTATGGTCACTAGAGAGAGTGGGGCGGAGGGTTTAGTTCCTGTCCCACCCTGTCATCATTCAAGAAAGAAACTTTTTATATCTCATGACTGCCAAGGTCACAGTGTAGGTGGGGACACCGAATGTTTAAACGGTCTGCCGTTTCCTTCTTTGAAAGATGATCTCTTAATGTAACAAACAGGAGAGCCTTTTTCCTCAGCATGCTGCTTGATTTGTCGCTAAATCTGGATTGTCACGCTATAAAAACTGGGCCATGGGAGACATGGACACAGGGAGAGCGGTAACGTTGACGGCCTGAATGCCGCGTCAGTGACAGAGCAATGAATCAGCCCTCACACTCACAGGTCTTATCTAGAAAACAGATGCCTGGGAGAGAGTAGCTAAACCTGGGGAAAAGACATACGTAGGCCTGAACAGGTCAAAGCTCAGGGTCAGCCAAAGGGCAGGCTAAACAAAAAAACAGCAAAACACAGGAAAAATCTTTTAAAAGAGCTGGGCGAGGCGCAGGTTTTATGGACAAGAATTGCTTGTGTCTTTGAAGGGCCAAGCATTTAAGATTTTAGTGCAGGAGGTTGTAAAGATGAGGATAGCAATGACAAAATTTGCGAGATGGTGGATTTAGCTCTAGGCCTGAGGGATTTAACTGAGCAAAGATATACAACAGTAACTGTAAACAGTAGAGACAACAGACTAACTGGAACCTATCATCTAAATACATCAGTAAACAGGCACCAGCATTTCCCATACCATTCTTGAAAATGAACAGGTCTGAGGCAGTACGTCTACTCAGGACTCATGGTGTAAATCACAGCAGGTCAGGAGTCTCAAGTTTTTCAAGATTCACCTTTTGCACTGAAATGGAGGCCTGTGCTGAGGCTAAGTGGCCAATCAATCTTGAGAAGCCACATGTGCCTGAGGATGTGAGGCTGACAAAGTCTGGTTTAAACTGAGATCCTGTCATAATCCCTCAGTGGAACTCCCCTCTGCTGAATCAGCCACAGGTGTGCGGACCACATTAACTAAACTCCAGAGTTTCAAACAAACACACTTAAGTTTGAAAACGCATGCATGCATCCAGCCCTGATGATAACTGGGCCTACACGTAAAAGATCCGTTTTTAATCACCTTTTCTCAACACCTTCTTGACACAGCGCTGTTCCTGAACAACCCGATCAAACGAGACAACAGAGAGCGAGATAAGACAGTCCGACCCTCCTCTTCCCCTTGCTGCCCTCAGGTAAATATAGGTTTCCAGCTGCTCTGGACCCCACACACCTTTACATCCATATAACACTGAGGAGATAGCAAACACACCTGGGATTCCTTTGAGCCCCTAGAAAAGGCCTGTTCAGGCCTACAGACTGAAGTAGCACTACTACACTAAGAAGTCCTTCAGTTTTTTCATGTCACTCAACAATCAAACATACCTGCATAAATTAAAATCACACTCAAAAACCAGCCACACACACACACACACACACACACACACACACACACACACACACACACACACAGTTAACCTGCATCATTCCCCTGTACTTAAAATGAGTCTCAATTTTTGTCCACAATCTAGACAACAATAAATCAGTGAAGAAGGTTAGAGTTACCTCCTAGGGCAGTGTGGTCCTGACATTCCAACCTGAAGTTTGCGTTTTTTAAAAACTGTTATGGAGCGGGAGTATATGGTTTTCCTATTACCTCATCTTAACCAGCACCTGATGTCACATCTGTGTGTGTGTGTGTGTGTGTGTGTGTGTGTGTGTATATACGTGTGAGTGACAAGTGGATCAGTGGGAATGAGTCCCTGATGACCACAATGTGCTGGAAACATGTGAACAGAAGCCTCGCTGAGGCTCCCCTCCCATCGCACACCTCCTGCTCTTTCCCATTTTCCCACACTCACACACACTCTCTCTCTCTCTGTCTGTCCCTGAGGAGAATGAAAGATGGCTTTACATTCTCCTCCATAGTTGTGTTTCTTTATCACCACTTCCCTCATCGCCTCGTGACTGGTTGTCATCTAAAACACACAGCTCTTTTTTCCTATTTCCTTAGTCCACTGGAGTTACTTCCTGCATTTGCGCCTGGGGAGGATATTCAGAAGCAGCAGCCACATCACCTGCAGATGGTCTATCAGCCAACTTAATCCAGCTATAAATACTGGAAATGGTGTTGCAATAACGCAGCTATCAAAAAAGGTCAATATTAGCTATTCAGTGGATGTTTAATTGCAGGTATCTGGAGGTACAAACACATTTTCACCACTGCACTAAATGTTTTTTCAAATGTATCTAGTATACAGAAAGTACTTCGGTGCTTCATCTAAGCCTATTTCAACAACTGATCCCTGGTGAGTGACCAACAGCTGTATTGTCAAGAGCTTATCACACAGATGCTGGATAGCGGCGTGCAATATGTCTGTGTGAAATGTCTTAAAAAGACTTGGTTTTTGACATGGGAGGAAGGATGGATGTACCAGAGGGAAGGGAGGAAGAGACTCAGGGAGGGAATAAGGGGGAAGAGACGGGTGATGGGAAAGTGGAAACAGGAGCAGGTCGTGACTTTGGTAAATGGGGGCAGGTGGCTGTTCAGAGATGTGATGGGAGAGGCGATGGGGGGAGAGGCAGAGGTGAAAAAGAGATCCCTGTGTTTTACAACAGTTCAGAAATATACTGACAGCAAAGCATTAACAGAGAGAAGACAGTAAGAAACAGAGGAGCAGAGATAATGGGAGACGAAGAGGAGGCAGATACAAAAGAGCGTAGCATCAATAACAGAGATGAGACATGCTCCACATCAGTCATGCTTCTTGATCTGCCTTGTGAAGACAAAGGAATAGGTGGGAGACAAAGGTCAGAAATAGTGAGGCGGTAGAACAGTGTAGAAAGGAGGAAAGTATTATCATGTGAAAGAGAAACAAGCAGGCAACAGATGCAGTGTATCCAGGTCAAACGCTAGCTAACTGCTTCACTGGTGAAAATTTAATGTAGGACTGTTCCAAAAACTGTAATAAAGAAAACAAGAATTAGGTGATGTATATATGTGCAGTATGCAAAGAAAGCTGTCATAAGATGTGGAAACAACACTCAGGTGTTAAGGGTGTTTTACAATAGAAAAGTAGTACCGGTAAGTCTGTTCCTTTCAGAAGTCTCTTTCACACAACGTTTACAGAACAAGATTAGATAAAATGTGGGAGGGGCTGCCTCATCTATGCCAGTGTTATGACAACTGTGGATCTAGTGTTTGTGTACTAGACACTCTTGAGGAGTAAATGGATCATTTGGCAGCAACACTGTAGCCTGAGGTTTCTTCCTCCATGGGAAAAAAACAAACTCATATTGTAACACTACTAAGCCTATCAGTTTACAAAGCCACGCTGCTAACTATCTATTTAATTCAGAGACAATGAAGACTGAGGTCAGGAAGAGCAAGAAAGGTGGAAAAAGAACAGGAGAAAAAGAAAAAGACATGAGCCAGGGAATGAGAGATGGCAGTGTGTGAGAGGGAGCAATTAGGAGAGGGACACCAACAGACAGAAGGGTAGGCGGAGAAACAAAAACAGATGAAGTAATAATTCAAATTCATAAAGGTCATACAAAAGTAAGACTGGATGTGCAGGCAGTAGTCCCCAACATGCCAAACAGCAGACAGTCTGCCCACTATCTCACTGCACAAAACCTCCCCCACACTCCCAAGTAAACAGCACAGTTGACTCATGCTAGGCATTTTTCAACCCCTGAAAAAAAAAAAGACTTTTTGGAAAAAAAAAAACTGTCAACAGTGAAAAGTGGAAACTTAACTTTTCAAAAAAGATGAAATGTGTGTGTGTCATACTTTAAACACACAAACACGATCAGGTACTAACATTTAGTAACAATGTCAAAACACAAACTCTCTGTCTGTCAATGCAGCCAAACACCTGTCTGAGAGCTACACTGGCATAAAAGGTGATTTGATCTGTGGCCTTGGTGCAGAAAACTAAGAATTACCTTGGCTTTGGTAAAGTGAACAAATCACTATTTCCCTCTCATGTAGTGGTGTCACGGCAACTGTCAGCTATACTCAAACACAAATTAAGTGAATACAGAGTCAGAGCAGAGCATAAACCCAACAGATACCCAACAGTGCTTAATTGTGGTAATGCACAATTTGGTTGTTTGTCAAATTAAAGAAGAGGTTGTTTTGTTATTTTAGTGTGGATGATGAACTTTTAGAAAAGATCTGAAAAGTGTGGATAAAACTGATTGCAAGACCACAGTACAGATGGTATAGGGTACTGTACATACTGTGATTAAGTACTGTATATCACTGCTTGTGACCAGTTCAGGCTCATTTCATACTTTACATGTAAAAGAATGGAAAAGAAGACATGTTGTGCAACTGTGTTCAAAATGAGTGGGTGTGTTGGGTATATTTCTGATTTTTTGGAACTGCAGGAACTCAAACAAAAAGGCTGACTTGTTAATTTTATGGTTCATTTCTTGCTGGGGGTGATGTGATTAGACAGCCTGTGTTGTCAAAAGCATCAAAATAATCTAGTTAGGGTTAACGAGGCCATTAATACCTAGGAACAGAACTTGTCCATAAAGCCACAGAAAGAACATGAACCTGCTGTAAGGTTTGTGTAAGAGCAGCATCAGCGCTTTAATAGTCCCTGCCTGGCCGCCACCACCCCCCCTGCCCCTCCTGAACACAGGCACATGTGCACACAACACCTTAAGATGATACGTCATCCCTTACAGCATAGGAGAACAGAGGAGCACTTCTCATTGAGCCCTCGCTAATCACTCTGGAGGAAGCTGCTCAAAGGAGGAGGAGGGGGGAAGAGATGAAAGGAAGCAAAGTGAGCGTGAGGCTGAGAGGGCATTCCGGTGAGCAAGCCCAGACAATCAGCTTTATTGTATTCTGCTCCTGCACAAGATAAAGGAAAAGGAGAAAGTGACGGCATGCGCAAACACGCAAACACTTCACACATTATCACTGTTCTTGAGAGCACATTCAGTTGACACCTTTAATTCCTTTCTTAACCCTCAAACTGCCTCAACACAAAACCTGAGATCCATAAATTTCAGCACATTGTTGCATTCATCTGTGGCAAGAAACCTGCATTAAAGATGGTGAACTTATTGTTGTTCACTGGCCAGGTGTTCATTAATATGAATCAGGCCTTGCAAAAATACCACACCAGCAGCCAAAGTGTGATACAAATGGACTTGATTTTGGCACTATTTAAATTTAAAGTATAATGGAGGGATGCACTGTACAGGATGTTTGCAAAATAATAAAGGTAAAATAGAACACTCACTCACAGTACACTACAGTACGCAGTATAGTACAGTACAGTACAGACAGTAATCTCCAGATTTATTAATGTAAATACCTTGGCATCTGCTCTATAAAAAAATCATTTTATTGACTGACTGATTTAGAAAAGACTGCTTTACTCTCATGGTTTCCCACATAACCTCTTTCTCTGAGGATTTAAACTCAGAAGTGACCGTAACACTGAAAGGCTGATGTAATAATGTGTCAATAAGAGACTGTGTGTGCGTGTGCAGTTGCTCGTGCCAGTGCACTCTTCATCAATCTGACACGGCGGATAAACAGCCACCAAGATGGGAACGTCAGCCGGGAAGCGCCTATTCCCTTTAATAGGCAGCCAATTTATGTGACAGAGGAAGAGGAGGAGTGGAGGAAGAAAAAAACTACTACTGCTGCCATTTATGCAACAATTTGCAGCTGCGAGCAACGTCAGGCTGTGGGTCCCCGGTAGTAAGAGAAATGAGAAATATGCATACGCAGACAAGGTTATGAAGTGTCAACTCAAAACTAACACTGAGGGAATACTGAAAGGGGTAAAACTGACATCAGCCTTTAAGTTAACATAAGCATTAAATTCCACTGACAGCTCCTCTGTAAGTTAGAAATGACAAATACACCATATGACATAATTTGCTGACACAGACCTTTTAGCAAAATGGTGCAGTCATGATCTATGTTCATGAGTGTAAAGTGTCTCACTGCATTAAATACGACAGCCAGCGCTTGATAATGGAGCGGTGATTCTGGAAACACTCTCGTATAGCGCGCCTTCTCAAATCAAGCATCACGGTACTTTTTCCAGTACAACACACACACACAAAAACCCAGTTTCTATGAGGGGCAATGAAGCAGCCAAGCGACATCCCAGTGGTCTCCTAAGAGGCCTGTGCTTGCACATTAGGCCTGGGCTTTGCTCCAGAGACGGCACTGTGCCATACAGCTGGTCTGGCACATGCTCACACACACACACACACACACACACACACACGCACACGCACACACACACAATGTACATTGTACCACTCATAAACGGTGCTTTCATACATTCAATGACTGACGCACACACCTGACCTGTATTTGTAACCTGAGAAATGCCGGGCCCGTCTGCGAGTAGGGGCAGATAGAGCTTAACAGCAGACTGCCCCTGGGAGCACATTTCTGCCTTTGTTAAGTATGTTTATCCTTTCTCCCACCTACTATTGCTCCCTCTTTTCCCTCCTTATAGGAGAGGTTGTCAGGTGAAGGTGGTGTCTCCTGACTGTTTCCCCTCTTCTTCTCTCTGCCCCCGTGTCAAGGGAGAGAAAGGGAAGATAGGGACAGGGTCAGCTGGACAGAATTTGACAGTGAAATAGTGATGCAGAGATCCAGATAGATGGAGAGAGGGAAAAGAAAGCTAGCTGGATCAAGTAGCCTGTGGTATTAGCTGGCTGACCTGTAAGGTCAGGCCATAGTTTGGGCCTGAGGCGATCTGACCTGCTGTCTTTTACAGGGCTGAAGAATGAGGGCAGGGGTTGGGGATAACAGCTCTGAGGATCAATGATTTTATAATGCATTGAGGAGGGTTGCTTCAGAGACAGATGTGCACAAAACCTATTTTTTTAGACCACTGCATGACAAGGAAGAGGTGTGTACAACTCTAATCAAATGTTTCAACCCCTGATTTGAAAAACCACACTAAAAATTACTGTGGTGAAAGGCTGGTGTGCTGAAAACACACTCCTCTGACTGAACGACCACACCTGTCAACAGCTGAAATAAAAAATAATGAGTGAGTGATGCATTTGCCCTATTAACTGGGTGTATTTTGACCAATTCAAAAACTTAAAAATACAAAATGTACAGACTGTGTTTCTATCCCAAATACCAGTAATCAGAATAACTGAAGCTAGAGTCTGCAACATTATAATGCAGTAACCAGAGAGGTCAGTGTGTAACTAATTAAGTTTTAAACCTTCAACTGCGACTTCTAAAGAAATTTAAAGAGCTCTACAAGTTAAAGTTTTTGCACAGAAAACTTTTTGACATGAAGTTTTTTGTTAACAAAAAAACTTTTGCCCCAATGAAGCTCGCTCACTTTGTGCTTTGAAGCGTGTCACCAAGTCAGCTCATCAGCCATGCAGTTCAGTCTAGACTGGTGGACCCAGATACCCACACCCACACACACGGGTCTGAGCTGCATTACACAGAAAGCCCTGTGCAAAGTGTCAACTGGCTAATGACCCAGATCCTCCACTCACCCACTAACTCAACCTGACAGATTGACAAAGCTAAAACTCTGGAACATACATTTTCTTCGTAGGTGGAAAAGAAAAATCTGACATCTCCATAAAATTAGGGATAAGTGATATAAGCATGCTGAGAGGTATATTTATAGAATATTGCAATACTGAAGCTGGGAGTTAGAAAGAGATGAGTGGTGTTGGATTTTTCTTTTGTATTTTTTTCCAGGCGTTTTATTCATTTAGAGAGTAGACTGTAGAGACAGACAGGAAATGAGCGAAGGGATTCGTGGGGAATAATGTGCAACAAAGCTCCGTGGCCAGACACAAACCTGCACCTTAAACCCTCAGGCCACCACGGTGCCCAAAGTGGTGCTAGGTTTAGTATTTCTAGATTTAACTACAGTTTTTCACTTTCAATTAACATCTTTTCTTCAACACAGTGATTGTGCAATAACAGAAATATTTTTTGGTGTCAAAAACCTGAGCTCTGATCCTTGTACCCTCTTACTACTGGCAGCTTGTAATGATGCAGACGCATAATGTGAGGCTGTCTCTGTCACACAAATAATTGCGGTGTTCAAACACCAAATATAAAACAGATAATCTGTGCTGTGGCAGAAAATTCAACACACTACTCTACAAGTCACTCTGACAGAGAAGGAGATGTCTCTCAGTCGTTGTTCCCTATCCTGAGATATGATGGTAAAAAAGACTGAAAACCTGAAAATGAACTGCCGGTGAAGTTACAAGGTTCCCATGCTGAACCCTGTGAGCCTGTCAGAGTGTATGTGTGTATCTGTATGAACAGGTGTGTTTCTACCCTATAGGATCTCATGCCAGATTCCAACCACATTCCCACATCCACCGCTGAGGGGAGTCTTTGGTGGTGGGAAGTGGGAACGTCATGCCTGTTTGGGAAAGTTTGGGATCGACTTGCCTTATAGGATTTGCAAGGCCAGGCAGGTCTGGGCATTCCTGACAGTGTGTGGAATGGAGAGAGGACGGTGTGTTTGTGTGTGTTCTCTCCTCTCCCCTAGGCTGGTATCATAGAAAACCTGACTCCACAGCAGAAGAGGTAAAAAAAAACAAAAAAAAATGCCCATTTACCTCTTTAAGTGTGTCTTTTCTCTATATATCCCTTTGTGTAATCATGTAATTTCACTGTGCCTGTATGTATGGAATCTGTATGTGAGTGTGTGTGTGTGTGTGTGTGTATGTGTGCATTTGTGACTGTGGATGTACATTACTCTAAATGTTTCTCTTCTTAAATGCACAATACATTATGTATCCTGTTCTCATTTGATATGAGTACATGTGTGTTTACACTGGTAGTAACAAAGGGGAAAAAGTCAATGAAGGGGGTGTGTGTGTTTTCTTAAGGCGATAACAGTCTTGGTCAACCAAACCAACACACACACACACACACACACACACACACACACACACACACACACACACACAGACAGATAGACAAACCACTCAAGCCTTGCCTCATTCACCTGTAAGCCATTACAACATTTGTCCCCTATCAGTAGTCAGGAAGCCCACATGACGGGGGGAAACAATAGGGATTGTGTACATGTGCAAGAGTTTAAACAAATGTATGACACTCTTACAGGGTTAATGTTTGATAGTGTGAGGCCCAAGCATCAACCATCAATTACATTCTGTATATAAAAGCCAAGCAGGAAGTAGACAGATGGATGAGATTCTCAGGGCCAAAGGGCAAAGCACCGCCAGTTCCTGTAACTACAAAGCTGGAAAATACAGCCAGTGCATGTGTCATGGTCAAGGCATCTGTAAAAACTTTTTAAGCCATTAAAATTCACGTGGAATCTGATTTGAGATCAAGTTACAAATAAAGTAACTTAACTGATTGAGAACAGATGATGAAACCTTTAAGTAAAAAGGCAACATTGTTTTGACAGTTTTGATGGAAATCATTCAGCCTAATATTACTATAAAAATGTCAGTGAAATAAGACTTCAGTTGGTATTTCTGATATAGTTTGAGCTGTCTGGAATAAAGGGTCATGCTTTTGACAGGAAAGCACCGACCTGTATTATCCACACTAATTTATTTTTCTTTAATTTCTTTAAACAAAGAACTGCTTCAGGGAGGAACTGTATCGTCAAACTCCACTGGTAAAAATCTTCCCAAAAAATGTTGACACAGGCTTTTTGAAGCAAAAAAATTCTTGAGAAAATTGTATTTTTAACTGTTGAGATGAATGAATGGGAGAATAGTGAGTGTGTGTGTGTGTGTGTGCAACGTATACTTTGAGGTAGGTGTGGGTAAATCACGCTTCCCAGTGTGTGTGCCTTTGTGGTGACAGGAACTATCATTATGTGAGTATGTGTCATACAGAGTTCCGAAATGGCAGCACGCCTTGCGTGCTTTGTGAACGCAGACTCTGCTTAGCCAGCAGAGTTTTGCTGAATTAGACCGAAGCTGGAGACCATTCAACCCTCTCTGAACTAGCTGTTAATATGAGGGTTCAGCAAGTAGACAGGGAAAATCAGCAGATATATGGGGTCCACCCCCGAGGAAATTCCTTCAAAGCTTACTAACAGTGCAGACAGTACACGCCCACGGTATAAATGCTAAATACAGTACATACCTAAATATTTTTTTAATTAAGGTAAATGAGACAAGTTCCTTTACATTTTTGCAAATGCACATTTACATGTAAGTAAGATTACCAGTGCACACCTAAGTTTCCTGCAGATCAATGTGGGGTTTGGGAAGGAGGAGACCGGTCACATGTTTTCCTAGTCTCTCCACTCATGGTTTTTGTACCGGCAGGGAAAATTTCATCAAGAAAATCGAATGTCCAAAACACTCCAAAACACAGTTGTCTGGGGGTTGCTGACCAGTGTGCCTCAATCCACTCTCTGTGGATAAACCAAGATTAAGAATATCCATGGAAACAGACAAGATACACAGGTCTGGTCATGTCAGTGGTGGTGCAGTCCAAGACATGACTAATGCTCAACAACTAGAGGGGTTGTTAGTGGTGTGTGTGCGTGTGTGCGTGTGTGTGTGTGTGTGTGTGTGTGTGTGTGTGTGTGCACGCGCACCAGTTCCAAAAAAACTGAAATCCTCTCCATCCATCTCTGGTTACCCTTAACGGCAGGCTACAACTGAGACCAGAGCAGTACCGGTGGTCTGACTCATACAAGCCACATCCCTACTCATATACTACACAACAAATGAAAAGCACACATCGTGTGATTGGGTCTGGTTCATGACCTTCGCAAAAACAACGATTTTCCAAATTATGAATCATTTTCTCTGAACAATTCAGGGGAAAAAATATCTTCCAACTGAGAATCTAAAACTAACAAAACTTAAACATAACTTATGCAGTGATCAGTAAAGTCAGTCAGCAGTCCAGTTCTGAGTGGGTGTCAATCATTTTAAGTGGTATACATATATCTGATTTAGGAACCAGATTCATTCACACATATATAGGAACACATAGAGCTAATGAAGTAGTTTAGATATCATTTCCCAATTTAAAGTGATAGAGAAGGTATTTGTCCAAAGTTCAGAAAGATGACAATTTGTAAAACTAAAAAGGATGATATGCATACATACTCTGATGTGTGTGTATGTCTGATGGACAGAGAGGGAGAGAGAGAAAGCAAGTCTAAGCATGCCTTTTAAGCATGTAGAGACACTAAAATTGTGCCACATTTAATCAGCAAGGTTGTGTCAGCAGAGACCAAGACCGGTGGCTAGACCTGATATGGAGACAGAAAACTTTCCCTACTTTCTTTACTTAAACATGTGCCAATTAAGGTCTCCACATGTATTGTAAAAGTATGCTATCAGCATCATCATGTACGTCAAGTATGTTTATGTCCAGGCCTCTATGAGATAAAATACCTTTCACATATTTACTCAAACCCAACTTCTTGTAAGACTAGTTCATGTCTGCTAACAACAGCATTTATTATATGAAGAGGTGCCAAGTGAAAAAGTGGTAAAAATAAGCTTATGAAGCAGCTGACCAGCTGACATCCAAGTTATTTGAACCTGTCAGTCCTGTATCAGCTTGAAGCTGTTAACTGAATGAATCCCACTATGTTAGACTAGTCAACAGAAATTCCTTAAGCACCACTGCCACCTACTGACAATTTTAAGATTTTCTTTAATGGAACCTTTATGTTACTGTGTTACAATTTACCATAAGCTGAGGCAAGTAAATGCATCTGAATGCATGAAAGCCCATGTCTGTCTACTAGAGTCTAGGTTTGGCTGACTGTAAAGTCACATGTATGATCTCAACAACATCCAAGGGGACAAACTGAAACAGTGACAATCTACCTCTATTCATTTTAATGTTAGCTCTGAGTGTAAGCCTCTGTTTTTGCAAGTGTTAGCATGTCTTACTAAGATCCTCGGCCAGCTGGACTCGGCGGCCGGTGATAAGCTGGGTCTTCTTCTCCATGTCTTCTCCGAAGTCATCCAGCACCTCCTTCACATTTTTCTCCAAACGGCGCACTGATAAGGTGAATGGAGGAACAGAGACACATACAAAGCATAACAATATCAATAATCGATATTCGATTCAAAAACAATGCATTCAATTTTTCTTTCCGACTGAATTATTCAATCGACACATTTTACCATCATTAATATTATTGAGAGAGGAATTGTCTATTTTCACAATGGGTGTATTTGAACATACTGGATGTAGGATCAATTTCATTATTGAAGTATGAGTAAATTATACCACAAAGCTCAGGCCAGCAGTGAAAGGTTGTCCAGCTGCGCCAGTAATCAATATTTGGACCACTCTGAACTAAGCTTTGTCCACTGAACTCAGTGTTGAATCTTTGGTCCAAATGATGACGGCCTCCAGTGTCCTTACCCTCAGTGTTGGTGAGCTGTTGTCGAAGAGTGTTGGCTGTGATGACCAGCATCCTCTGGATCCTCCAGAACAGTACCACATCATTGCACTCCAACTGGGAAAAATATGCAGACACACAGTTTGAATTTTCACACATTTGACACACATGAGAAGAAGGTGAGAAAGAAAGAAAACTCAGGGTAACTCCTCCTCTCTCCTCACCTCAGAGTCAACAAAGTGTCTCTGGTAGTAGTAAAAACCTCTCTTGCAGAGGTTGCAGTGGGACAACGCCTTCTGCAAGAAGTGACGGCGATACAGCTGATGCCATGTGTCCTTGATCTGTCCAGGAAAGGAAATGAGATTTTATTTTGGTAAGGAAATTACAAACTGGAATTTTCACTCTTACCGGTCATGGTAACATTAACATATTTTCCAATCGTCTAACTACTGTTTTGCGGCTCGGAGAGGCCGGTATTTTGTTCTCACCAGCACAGGGTCAACCTCGACCCCTCGTCCCTCGAGGTTCTTCCTCACTGTGGTGACCTCGTCATTGGCCAAGTAGGCTGTGTGGTCATCGTGCAGCTTCAGCAAACGTTCCAGCTCGTTTTTTGTTTCATTACGAATATGCTAAATGATCAAAGAAAAGGAAGTAAGCACTGTTATTTAAATGAAGATAATGCTTCTTATTTATACTGTAAAAGGCAATCTACTCTAAACGTCTATAATCTTTCCACTTTAATGTCTATGGGGAGCCTCTAAAACAACTGCACAGTTATGTCCAGGAACTCGGTAAGACTCCTCAAACTCTGACCTGATCTGGTGTGCGATTCTTCCAGTTCAGCCACCTCTGCTTCCAGTCTGGACCCACCATGTCTCTGATTACTGACTCAGCTACAAGAACAGAGCAGACATAAATTCAAAGAGAATGAAATACATACAGTTTTCCAACCACTGTTGAGGCCACTTCCAACCAAAGTATTTAACACAACCTCATGGCTGCATCTTGAATTTCTATGGTGCAGGGCCTCTAACAGTGGCGGTGAAGCAGACTAACACACCATACTGACCAGTTGTCCTCTTAACGTCTGTATCTGTGGCATGTTTAACTATTTGCCCCAACTGTGGCAGCTTTAATACTATGTTAAACCATACTGGATATTAGATATGTAAGTTTAACTGTAATTCCATATGTAAAAATATATAAAACTCTAATACTAGAGTTTGTTCAGTATTTTAATAGATCTGACCCAACTATATCTGAATGCTGACCATCCTGAACCATGTTAATGTTATGATTTTCCAACTTATCTACACAGGCCTATGAAACATTCTGACGGCTAAATGATCACACAGTTAAAGACACAGCGAGAGAGAGAGACGTCTAAGATTGTATGAAGACATCATGGCTGACGTACTGTCTTTGAGGCGTGACTGCAGGGTTTCTTCCATGAACTGGATTGCTGCATCCCACTGAGGCTTGTCAGTGATGGAACGATCTTCCAGGGCATTGTGCTGGATTACCCTCTGACAAACACACAAACAAAGGCCAAGAGGAAAATCATGTTAATAGTAGAGCTGTGTAATGTAATGTAAATCCATAATGAGTCCAGTACCAGATAAATGCATAAATGCACCAATGTCAGCAAGACTATTTTCTTTTTAATTCATGGTACACGGCAAGTAAATTTCCTTTTGGAAAATGAACTTGTGCATATACTCTCTGTATACTTGTGTGTTTACCAGGCTGTCCATGGCTCTCTCATTCCATTTGTGCCTCTTGATGCTCTCGTCCTTCACCGCCTCCTTCAGCTTGTCAAAAATGTCGTCCTGGTCTTTGCCTCTGTATTCAGCCATGAAGCGGGCAAACTCCTCCTGCAGTGTCTCCCAGGCAACCTGATGGGAAGAAAAGTGCATCGGGGGAGAGAAAAAGATCATAGGGCCATTGTCATTTCTTACAACGCCTATAGTCAGTGACAAGATACAGAATCTGGATGTCAGTAAAATACCAAAACTTTCAGTAATATCTGAAAAAGCTACAAACACGAGCAAACTCATGTAATACTTCATATAAAATTGATTTAATGAAATAATCAATATCTGATTTCAACAACATGAGTTATATTAAGACAGACAATCTGCTTTACCTCCAGTGCTTTGTGTGGAAGTTGCTTGTCAGTCCACTGCTTGAGCTTGATGTCTACGGTGGTGTTAAAGGTACCAGAGTCCATTGTTTGAGCAGCAGGCAAGTAGATGTTCTCAATTACATGGGTGGAAACACGTTCCCACAGCTTCTTCTGCAGGATGGCCTCCCTGCAGGGGTAAAAGATAGCTTGTTGCAATCTCCAAAGAAAGAAATGATTAGTACCTCACTCAGGAGCAGGCTGTTGCAATTTTAGTTTATTGTGTTCTCATAAAATGCTGAAGGTGCTATGACCTTAACGTAGATGCATGTTAACATCTTTTTTAGATTTGGGTTATTTTTTGTTTCAGGTGTAAGAAGGATCTAACAAGCATGAGTGCTCTGAACAAAGTTGCTTTTAGGTGTCCAATTCAGTTCACTTAAGTGACCCGGTGGGGCTTGAAAACAATGAGTGAAGAGGGATCATTCTCAGCTGAGCTGCTCTCACTTGTGTAGTCGGTGCTACTGTGATTGCACTTGACTGTAGATTCCAATACAGCTTTAGTGTGACCCTGTTAGCGGCTAAAAGCCTCCACACTCTCACTCTATCTCTCCACGGCAGTGTGACAATGGAACAAACCCCCCCCCCCCAACTTCCCCAGAGACCAGAGCAGTGTAGCGCTTCTCTCATTTATCATAAACGCACGCTCATATTTCATTAGGCTCCCCCTTTTGTTCAGGCTAGCACTCCTCACTGTCAATAAGCACTTTCTCCAATAGTGCTGGTGTGCTGCTGGCTAACAGGGCCACCCCTGCTCCCGTCCATGGGCCATTCATCAGAGTATTGATCAGGGAGAACTGATGGCACGCACACTGGGGACGGACACAACACCATGCATACATCTCATTTAGCAAGGTTTTCCTCATTGGAGGTGAGGTATAACTACACATTCACATGCAGGTAAATGCATTCACAGACAGACCTGCAGATTGCCCTAAAAATAGCTTTCCACTCATGTCTGGTTGAGTGCTGTAGCAGCTCCAAGTACATGATCTAATTGCCTTCAGGTAGACACCTGGTTTTACAAAGCTCAGTCCTCTCAAGGTGGCATCTTGTTAAGACCAATATTCTACATACATAGGGTGAAGAAAAGAATTATACTGACAATATTAAAATTCTGATCTATATTTACATTGTGACAACTGACTTCTGACTCAAGCACAGCAGGAGACACTGTGTATGTGGAAAGATGGAGTCCTAATTATCCAAACTATAAATACCATAACGATTCATTAACTTACCAGTGTTGCGGGGTGACTTGACTCAAACTAATGACTTCATCCAAGATTTCATTTTTGACCTTTTCATACAGTTCATTCTGTAAAAATAAGGCACATTTGGATTAATATTATATGCCTCTGTTGTTTTATACTAACATGGATGCTTTGTTTCGCATAAGACAAACCTATCTGTCACAAGCAGTTTATACGTACATTTTAACACACCAGCTAATGAAGGTACCTCTTTTTTCCTTTAATGCTTAAGCTCATGTTGAGCTTCACCTACTGAAAAATTCATGCAAAAGTGTCATTTATGAATCTCTCACCCTGTCCAGCTCTCTCAGGCGAGGGTAGTTGTTCTTCCATTCTGTCTCCAGGTTGAAACGGGAAGCTGTGGTGAAGAAGGACAATGACACTGAATAAACCTTTTCAGCATCAACTTAACATTCAGAATCAGTGACATTATATTTGAATTCAAGTAGCTCCATCATAAATCCTTACTAGAAATGTAGTCCACCTCCTGCAATCTCTAAATAAATCTACCTCGTCATGTGTCATTTGCCAGGTGTTTGTCGTCACGCCAGGATGAATTTCATCTCCTGCATGTTTCTATTGCTTTTTCACCTTTGATGTTATGCTCCATCAAACTGTAATAGTTTATAATCAACAGGCAATGACCATACAGGGACAGGGCCTGCTTTGTTTTAACTTGGTATGATATAAAGGCAGCTTTCAGGTCGCTAATGGTGCCTATCCTTTAATAAAAGTCGGTGAGGACTTTGCACACTCACTCTCTTAACTGGTCTCTTGGGAGAAGAGGGGATGGGGCCCAATCACACGCCTTTTATCACAAGGCAGAGTTTAAGTTCTCACACATGTACACACAGAGACAGAGAGAGTCACACACACGGACACACGCATACGCACACCACCAAGCCTGCTGTCCCTTTCCACAAATCCCTATCCACAGTGGAGATTAGGCTAATTGCTGGTTTGCAGGGCCATGGTGGCGCCAAGCATGGCCGATTGAGGCTGGCTGTGTGTGATTTGATGGGCTATGGATCAATACGCCACACAATGGGCCTATGGGAACTGCAGTCTCACGGCCATAAATCTCCCGCGCAGTTATCAATGTGCTTATAATTGTCTAAACTAATTGTAGGTGGAAGGCAGGACTGGAGGAGTAGAAAAGTGTTGCAGGGTGGGCTGAGTAAGACCAACACCAGGATGTGGAGGAGTCAGATATAATAGCACCTGTTACCTGTGCAGTGTAATGGACAGAGGCAGGTGCTAACACATACAACAGTTAATGTATAAAATCCTCAATGTCCATCCACACTTTTAAAACAAACCTGGCACTGTAAACAACTACTCAATGGTGCAAAAAACAAGGCTTAAGTATCATCAAACCTCTCTGAGATACTGATTAAAATTGTAAACCTGTCCTGCAGGTCCAGTCTTACCTTTGAAGACATCAGCCTGCTGCTCAACAGACTCCCTAACCATCTTCCAAAAGCAGTCAGAGACGGCCAGACTCAGGTTCTTTGTGGTCACCTGGTGGGCTTTCAACATGCCATCCCTAATCGAGTGAGTAAGTTAATTGCAAACTTTAAAAATAATTAATGCGATGTAACATTAAAGTTTGTTGAATTAGGTGTAACTTGCCTC
Organism: Lates calcarifer; assembly: GCF_001640805.2. Classification (NCBI taxonomy): domain Eukaryota; kingdom Metazoa; phylum Chordata; class Actinopteri; family Centropomidae; genus Lates; species Lates calcarifer. The sequence continues at coordinate 15,443,746 of NC_066849.1, read as the reverse complement.
AGTAATCTGGAGTTCTGGAAGAAGTCCTCCTCGTAATCTTTGATAGATTCTATGCTTTCACCACTGCTCCCTGCTCACAAGTGGACGACAAAGCAAGGAGTGAGTTAATGACATTTCAGGTAATGTTAGATTTCTTACAGAGCTATAATAATATTTGATTTTATGTAATTATGAGTGCTACATAAAACAAGTTTTACAGGCAAAAACGACCCCACAAAAGAGTGCATGCAAACAAACCGTATTTGCATGAACTGGGATGTGATCATGATCTGAAAGTCCTCATTAAATGATGTGAAATTAAATGGACCATGATGGATTACTCAGTAGCTGGTGTTACCTTTGCCTGTCACCACAGCAAAGTAGCCCAGGGCCTTCATGGGGAACAGCTTTCCTTCCACTATTTGCTGGATCTGAAAGATGTTAAAGAAAGGATTTAAACTCTCAGGCTCCTCCAGTCTGCACTACAAGACTCTTACACTATCAGCTTGTTGAGGGACCAGCTGGTTCAAATCAAGGTGCAGGGCTCCCTCTGGTGGAGCAGCTGTGTATAGTTGCCTCTTACCACAATTTATGTGGGGACGTTAATAATGACTGACCTTAATAAAAAGCATGTAGACAGATCCATGCTTTCATTACAGGAAAAGTGTCAAGTAACTTATAGTTAGTATAATTTACGATTTTTGTAAAATTGGCACTATAGGTCCAATGATGGGGTAAGTGGCCAGTTAAAATGTCTTACTCTGCTCGGGCTGGCCAAGTTCTTTTCAGCTAAGTCCACCTTGGTCAGGACAAAGATGGTCCTCTTCCCTTGGGGGTCCATCTGGCTAACCAAGTCAGTTACAATGCTCCGCTCTGCATCGACACTGCCATCTGAACAGAGAGAAGGAAGGTCACAAGAGATGAGATAACTGTATATAGATAATAAAAAAATTACTCACTATAAAACCTGATGCCTTTATATAGGATTGTTGCAATTGGGAAGGGTATGGTAATGGCTCACCCTGAATACAGAGGATGATTGCGTTGGGGTTCTGCATGTAGGCTTTGCTGATGCTGAAGATGGTTTCCTTAGTGTCTGATGCCATGCCGGTAGTCACCGTCTGAGGACACACCAAAAAAAAGACCTTTAAAAGACTGTATTCATGTTGCTGTATTTGTGAAGACAAGTTTGGTCTATTAGCTTTGATTTTGTTTAGCAATTTTCCATGTTGAGCCATTGGTTCATACTCACACTGATGACACCTGGTAAGTCAACAAGCACCATCCTCTGGATGCCGGGGCCTTTGACACTCAACGATATTGTCTGACACGTCAAAAATAAACATGATTATTCTATGATACATTACAGAAGCAAATCATTAAGTAGCAGCTTTGTTATTTATCTGAATGGAAACACTATGTCAAACCTCAGAGCTGACTGTCTGTCCTTCCTTCACACTCTTCCTCATCCGCAGCTCGATCTCGTGCCTCAGAGCAGCAAGCTGCAGGACCGAGGAAGAAAGACAAGGTACACTGTGATAACAGGCAACCAAGTTAAAGCTCTAATTCATATTAGGTCGGTGGAGTGAAAGACTTTGTGACTTACATCTTCCTCCTTAGTAAGGTCAAACTCTCGGCCGCTATCCTTGAACAAGGCTACATGGTGGGGGCCTTCGCTTAGTGTTACCTACAGAAAGAAGATGAGTATTGTCAAAAGTTTCAATGTGGTACCAAAAAAATAAAACGAGGAAGAACAGGGTTTCTTTGCATTTTTAGCTTCCAAAATGACTTAATTTCTTCATTGTTGTTATTATTGTTATTTCAGATGCTGGTTAAGCAATACGGCAGTCAATGAGAACATTACTGACTGCCGCTGCAGGATTTAGAATAAACCAGCTGTTGGTCATTTTTCATCCTAAAGAAGATGATCACAAAAACATCAGCCAATCTGACTCCATTTACCTTGACAGGGGAGCGGGTCATCATCTCTCCTGAACCCCGAGGAAAGATCCTGGCCTGAGCTATCATCTCCAGCACACTAGTCTTCCCAGCACTCTGATCCCCGACCACAACCACCTGAAACACAAGAGGAGAAAGGGGGTGACTATGGGCAGAGAACACAGATAGATAAATACATAGAGGGGGAGGACAAAGAAAAATTATTAATCTTCTTGAAAGCAAATCATTTCTAATGAGTTGACTGCTCCTTACCCTGGGTAGGTGGTCCTGTGTGTTGTAGTTGGCATCGTAGTCAGACAAGATGTCCAGAACTTCAGAATACAAGTCAATAAGGGATTTCTACATGGGGAGACACAGAGATGAATTTTGACGATACAGTATGAGTATACATATGCATACTTTAACCCTAAAGGCATGTAGCTGGCACTTTTATCCAGTCTTACAAGTAACAAATCAATATAAAATATTCCTGTGTCCAAGGAATGATCATGTATGATAATGCTATCCCTATTGTGTGTCTTTAAAAACCCACCTTCACTTTCCTTTGGTGAATCCCCTTATCGTCTTTTTGCAGCACCACTTTCCTTAACTCTTTATTCTCCTTCTCCAGTCTCTCCAGCATGCGCTGATATTTTAGCTTTGGAGTAAACAGAAGCATCCCATTAACAATCAGTCAATCAGTCCAATCAACAATTTTATTTCACTGTGAAATAAAAACCTATATTTATAGAATATTGGAAAGATTCCTTGTTCCACCAAGAGACAGATTTTTACTCTACCTGTGTACGGAGCAGTTCTTCTTGAAGCTGGTCTATCTTTTCTTTGTCTGATGACTAGAGGTTGAAGTAGAAAAAAAGAGCAGCAACAAACTGAGTTAATGCTTCCTTTCTGAAGAAATAAGAGCTTCCCGTTATTCTCACTGTGCAACTTCGCAGGCATTAAACCCCACCAGCACCACGAGGGTTCATTATGTGCACACTGTATTACAGAGAGAACCATAGTTGAGAGTCAAGTTAATACATCAAGAGAAGAACAAAATCAGATTTCAGGCAGACACTACTCAGTTTTCATCAACAAGCTCTGATTCACAAAACAGGCACAAATCACAGGATGAGCCCCGAGAAATACAGTTGATTTAAATCCCAAAAATAATTAGTCATTACAGTTTGATTTTTCATAACTGGACAAACCTCATTTGATTATGAATTGTGTACACTTGTAGTAGGTTTGAAAGGATGAGAAACAGGACAGAAAGCAGGAGACACAGCAGACAAGGACAGATGGGACAGGCAGCAGAGGAAATGGAATTTAAGAAAACACACCGACACGCCAAACTACTTCAGTAAAAACAATTTCTGCACTACACAACAGGGACAAGACGTGTACTATAATTACCTTCTAGCAGTATGTGCCAACAGTGTATTCAAATGTTCTGAATTTCCTTGATTAAGAGAATTATTTGGGACATTATAACACTTCTCCCGTGCTGTTGTGGACCTAATCGTTTATTTATATATATATATATATATATTTTTTTTTTTCAATAAAAGTTGTCCATTCAAAAAGTGCAGCTTACACCATGCAGCAAGTTGCCACTCCACTCCATGCAGTGTTTTCCGTACATTAATGGAGTGCTCCTGATGATTATCCATCCATTTGCATGAGACTGTGGCTGAGCTATTACGTCACTGTGCTTCAGGAGCCAGGCTATGAAGGTCCATGCATGCCTTCTCCACAACCCACTGACAAAGCAAATTTTAGCACAGTCCGACAGACTATGGGGTGATACATGGAGTCTACTGTTGGGTATTACAGGGGGGCAGACTAACGGGCTGACAGGAAAACTTATCTGCACTAAAAATTTTATAACATGAGCTTATAATTAAATTATTTCAAGGACTAGACACAAACACCTGTAAAATGTAATGTAATCCAATGCAGTAGCAATACAATAAATACTTTAGGTTAAAGGAGGAGGAGTTGGTTAATATATGGTGGTGTTGTAATGTATTGCATCCTATTTTTAAGATGCTGTTGTCTGTGTAGTGGATCACTGTCAGCTAGCAAAAACTGTATTTATTGCATGGCCACAGCACTGGAATGTATTACTGTGTCAATGAATTACTCTGCAGCTGCTCATGTTGTTGTGTCCTCCTTCCCTTGTATATTAGGGAGTAACATTAAGCAAAATTGAATCTTCTATAATAGAGAGTGTTGTATCTAATTATTACAATTGCCACCTCTACACTTCAAAAATTAAGTTAGTTAAAGAGCAACATAACACTAACTGATAATCTTGTTTTTACCGACCTCCAGCACCTTGCAGCAGTGATGCTCAAGTGTACTCCAAAAGTGTGTCAGTACACTGTGCCGTCACTGTTAGGTGCATCAGATTTGAAAGTTTCATCCAGAGAGACCAGTGAAACCTGCTTTTCAGCCTGGTGTTAGGTGACTCCAATGTTTTATCAAAGCGGCTGGCATAAATTAAATTTTTCTAGAATATATATTCTGCTCCTACTCTGCAGCTGTGATCTTGTGGGAGCCATTTGTGGGATAGGACGGGTCTAAGTGGGGTGAGACCTTCACCTTGCGTTTCTGTTGAGGGGGGCTGGGGTTCGGAGGCGGACTGGGAGCAGGCTCTGGCGGTGGGGGACGCGCACTATTGGCTGCAGCGGCCCGCCGGACCTCCTCCTCGTGCCGCTGGATCTGCTGCTGAATAAGAATGAGCTCCCCAAGCAGACCCTGCTGGGGCACGTCATAGTGAGAAAGAGGTAGGAGCAGCAAAAAAACACAACAACCAGCCAATGGGCTGGTCAGCCATACAGGCCAACGCTGCATCCAAACACAGGGCTACAACAGAGGAAACCTGACCTGTGAATCACGATTCAGTCAAGGCTCAAGTTTAACAGAGTCAAAATCTTTGGCTAGTGTAATCTTGCCACCATCATCAGTGTGACCTAACAAAGTTAGTCTCTCTCAAACACAGAGGGGAGATACCAAACTTTGCCAGACTGAAGGCAGAAGAGGCAACTAATACAACAACCAGCACCTCTCAACAAGTGGCAACAACAGCGACTCTGCTCTGTTTCCTCACCATCATGCACCACTGTGGATTCATGATTGAACACTCACCATGACTCTGACAACACAATAGCCGGTTTTCAAGTTTAAAATTAGCAGTATATGAAGGGAGAAGAAATTCAGGTTTTACTAGAATGGACTACAATGGTGTAATAATAACCATGTTCAGTCCACAATGTTTTGTTGCAACACAATGTTAGGCAGTTCTGAATATAATCGATTTGATGGTGTTTAAGATGATGATGATCAAATAAGCAAAGCAAGCATTGGGATATTGCTCTATCTGGGATGAAGCACAAAGCATACTGTATAGCGGGTGAAATCTGCTTTGGTTCAGAGGTCCCCAACGTGACACAACTGTGCAATTTTGTGCCTTTTTGCTTGGTGAAATGCACGTAAAATACATGTTAAATGTATTTAGAAGTTAAACATCAACTGATGTGTTATATGTGTTCAGGTTGGAGACCATGATCACAGACAGAAAGCAGGGCATAGGAGAGGAAAGCTATCTTTTTTTTTTTTTTTTTTTTTAGAATATTCAGTCAAACCTTTGTGTATTTTTCATTGATTTCAAAGTTTAACTCTGTGTGGTGTTAGACAACACACAAAAACTCACAATAACATACAAAAAACAAAACTGAAGGACATTGAAACTGGTCACATTGTGGAAAAGGACAAAACACAAAATGAACAAGAAGGAGAGAGGACAATAGAAATGAAACACATGTGCAATACAAAGCCAGAGACTGCTGTATGATGTACTGTAGAAGAAGGGATGGTCTCCATGAATGATACTTCTGGAAAGAAAACGCTGAGAAGAATGACAAGCTGCAAAGACACTTGAAGCAATGATAAATATCAGACTGAGTGCCATAAAGTACATGGCACCCTGTGTTAACTGTAAAAACATTGCCTCAGAGCCTCAAAAGCTTATCTTGATAATAGGCTGGCAGCCAGTGTGAAACATTTCACATTCAGCAGAACAGACTGAATCAAAACACACCGAAAAATATTACAGCTCTCCATATTACAAAATATACAGGTGTGCCATTTAGAGGACACTTTCAGTCAAAGCGTCAAACAGTCAAGACGCAATTTAAGTGCAACTTTAAAAAATCTACTTGAGGTGAAGATGTGAAGTCTGCTTGCTTTGAACAATACAAACTCTCACACAAATTTCTTTTGAGAACATTTTGATTCAGTCCATGACTTTTCTTGCCACTGAGGTGAAAGGTAACCAAGCTGCAGACAGGAGCTGTGTGAGGCCAAGCTGTGGTGGAGAGGAGAGCAGAGAGCTGAGAATTGTCAGCGGGTTTTATAAACTTGCCTTTTTGTACTGCTTGTCACTGGCATCTTGTGTGGCTGCAGTAGAGGAATCTGTGGCTTTTAGAGGAGGATCACCTGAGGTTTCTACCAGAGGAGACACAACACCAGAAAAATAAAGTTACCAATGAAAACGCATCATTGACCACTGAGTGAGGAATATAAAAAAGCTTTGAGAGACAATAATGCAAAATATACAAGATAGCCATCGTTTAAAGCATGCCTATGATTAGACAAATAAAGACCAGTGTGATTAAAGTTCAAATGTTTGGAAAATACTGCACTGATATACATACATTGGAGTTTATGTGCATAAATACGCACATACATAAAATATACTGTACAAGACAAATTTAAGAGTTTTTAAGTTTGCATCAACCTTAACTGACCAAAAATGTAATTAAAAATACAATTTTTTTAATTAATATTTTTTTGCCCCTTCACAGTAGATTAAATGTTTGTTTTTGTTGGTAAACTGCTGTAATGGTTAAATAGTGCAGGCTCCAGCATCAATGAGACTGATTTAGAATGCACCACCTCTTATTGTAAGTTCCAGTTAGACTCTAAAGTATCCTTCAAAACCTTCAGCATGTTGAAAGTTGTTTGTGTAAGTTTAAAAATATGCAATAAAGGTTTACAGAACTGATTCTAGATGGTTATGTTTTGGTATAAATTTGGGCGCTGAAATTCAGGACGAGTGGACGTCCAACGGGCAGCCTGTAATAAAACAACCGGATGTGAAGTCCAAAGAAAATGGTCACTAAATGCAGAAAAAAAAACTTAATTTAACAATTTCTATCTTTCAAAACAATTTAAATCATTTAATAGAGTGTTTGATGATCCATTGGTACCTTGTCTGAAGTGCCTAACTAAGGGTTGGATGATGTGTGAACTAAAATGCTGTTACTGCCATGCAAAAAGCAAAGTGAGCTCAGCCATATTAATGAGGAAAGTGTTCACAAAAGCACTACACTACAATCTGCTGTTAACCGTCAAATGTAATATTCATGCAAAACCTTAATTGAAGATGTAAGTATGTATATTTTTAAAAATGTAAGCAAAGTATTTTTCATTAGGTCGTGAGAAGGTTTGAAAGTGAAAGGTTAAGAGTGAAGACAAAGAGCCGGGGACATTCCTTTGCTGTTTTTCTGACTCACAGCAGAGGTGTGGTCCAGTCTGGCAAGTCTCTGTACAAATGACTGATGAGAAAGTCTCTCCCTAAACTTATGTACATGACCTAAATGCATTGAGGGTTATGTCAGTATTATTTATAATCACCACTATTTGATATCATTTAATATTTAGTGAATATTTGCAGATGTTGAGAACTATCCAACCTAGACTGATGTTTGTATTTTGTGTGCATTTTCCAAACATCTGAGTGTCAGAAAATAAAGGCAGAAAGAGTTTGCCCCAGAGATTAGCAATGAGAGTGTAATTTAAAGAAAGCAGCCCATACAGGCCAGGGGGAGAGAGGGTGGAAGTCAAAGGAGGCAAAAACCACACAGGTGGCACAAAGTACAGCCAGAGACAATCAGGTTAAAGAAAGTCAAAAGGGAAGAGGAGACAAACTAAAGGAAAACACAGTGGATCTGCATTTTACAGCTTTCTATACAAGGAAGAAAAAAATAAATAAATCAATGGCGGGTCACTGCTCCTATTTAACACTTAATGCACTTGTGCTTTGACTTGAACTAGAGAATAATAAACATTAAATTTCTTTAAGGATTTTAAAAGAAAGAAAGATGTGCTCATAAATAATCATACTCCTCTGAATACCCTAAGTCCAACGCCTTTTCACCATCCTTGTCACAGGTCACATATTTTGCTAAAAAGAGAACCTGTGTTAACCATGAACACTGCTGTTGTTGACAGCAGCACTAATCTGCAACCTGGAAACCAATGCAGTAGTGAATCTTCCTGCTTTTAAAGCCGAACCACAGGCAAGCACTCCTCAGGACGGCAAGCAGGAGCCCACAACCATACCAATATCGCAGCAAGATGGTGGTCAAACAGTGGCGGAAAGAAAAAGAGGGGGAGAGGGGCAGTGCTGCTACTGAGTGCAGGGTTTACACACCTAACAACAGATGCAGACCAGCTCCTTTGACTTCACTACCCAAACTCACACCTGTGAAGAATGTGGAGGAGGACAGGAGGGTGGGGGGAGGAGGAGAAAGGAAGAACAACACAAGATAAAAATCATAAAAGACAGAAGCAGAGGGATGATGGTCAAAGCAGGGACACAGCTACACGGTGTGTATTAAAACAAAGCAGCCGCTGTGCCGGAGCTTCGAGTGAAGTAGCCACTTAATGAGAAACTGTTAAAAGAGATAAGCACACCCCAAACTGGGCCTGATCCTCAAGGAGCCCAAAATGTCATATTCTGTCATTACCGGCCAATCAAGAGGTTGCTGTGTTTAAAGTTATTTTTCTCTATTTGCTAGAAACTTGTAGGCAGAATAAGAATTATTTGTTAATATTATCACTTGCTTTGCCTTGAGACTTGATGGAATAAATCCAATCAAGTCCTTTTGAACTCAGAGTGCTGAATTCAAAACCCACTCGGTATATTAGAGACATTTCATGGTTATTTCACGGTTATTTAACTTCTTTTTTTGGAATTCTTAATAAGCAGACTGGTGGGGGAAACCAGAGATATAAATGATCTGCAAGTTTGGATATCTTTTTTCCTAGGGTGAACTGTCCCTTATTTCAAACCTTCTTCAATACAGTTTAGGATATGTGAGCAATGGTGTGTGATTAGTAAATGCACAAACCGCTGAAGCAGGAATGATACCAGTGGTTTTACACTTGACAGGAGTGGTAACAAACTGGAGGTTTGAGGTTCACTGTAACTGCAGTAAACCCCTCATACTCTGCAATAAGGTATTTAACCTATTATTTAACAAAAAATAACAAAAGCGATTTTCAAAAGATGGTGTGTGGAGTGGATTTAAAGTAATAAGAGCTTTTGTTCTATCGGACGACAGACAAAGCAGTTTTTGTGTGTTTTTAGTTCACATTTTTTAAATAGGTACAGAAATGAACATAGAAATATTCCATTTAACAACAGTCTATCCAGAATTGTTGCAATAATGTGCACTTGGTCCCATTTGGATAAAGGCTATACAGTGTAAGGCATGGATTTTAGCACTGCCTACAAAACTACTGATCCAAAACACATTCTGTTATATGTTATTTGGTGTAAAGGAGGCTCTTTGTAGAATCCTTTAGCAACCACAACCACAGAGAAGAAAAAAGCAGCTATTTAAGAGTATGCAGCTGGCTACTTCCTACTTCTATATTTTTTCATACATCCTGAGTCTTTGTTATCTCATTCTGCTAAGGTCACTTTGAGGTAGGAGAAACCACAAATACCATACTTTAAGCATAGTATAAGGCGCACCACCGAACTGTTAGACACATAATATAAAAGCAGAGACTGATGCAGATATGGAAGACAGGTTTGCTTTGGTGTGATTATTGTTATCTGGACATTAGACTGGATACTTTCAGTTTTGTTATGATGCAATAACTTCATGAGGACACAGTTCAGGTTCTGTTCACTCACCAGAGGACAAGAGGCTTTTGAGGAAAGTGAAGTTCTCTCCTATCTTGTCCATGTCAGGTAGTAGTTTGGCTATTTCTTCCATCTCTGGTAGAGCTTTGGCCAGTTTATCTGTGGACACAAGAGATAACAGGTTAAGTGGAGAAGACAGAAGGGTCAGAAGTCTTATCCCATGATGCATTACTGGGACTTGACTTACTGAAATCAGGGACAATCTACAATGTCTGGGTATTATGTCTGGGTACTAGCATATCAACGCACAATCTAGATATGAACTATATGTCTTTCACTCATTTACTTATGACACTAAAATGAAGTCACTTACCAAAATCTATTTGTTCACTCAGTTCCCAGACAAAATCAGGGAATGACCCAGTTGTATTCACTAAAATCTGGCAGCATGTCTTTCCATTCCTCATAGGTCTGCAAGTAAAATTGCAGAGTTTTGTTATTTTCGCACATGCAGTAGCAGGATCCAGCACTGATAGGAGCGCCATTATAATAAAAATTAACCATTTGGATATTGGCAATAAATAGCAATCCACCAAAATAGCTGGAAAAAACCATCAAATGCATTACAACCACTGATAGAGAAAATGTGAAATGCATTAAAAATTATTTCCTTGGATCATGAGATAATTAGAGAGTTTAAACAACTGCATGAGTCTAAAAAAATCAAAAGTCAGAGACACACATTTAGTGACTAAAAAATAACCTTTTTAGCGGTGTACCCTCCTCCGACTGCCGTGCCCAGCAGTAGGTACCGGAGCTTCAGCAGCCGAGCAGCAAGGCGGGCCACCCAGAAGTTGCGCTGCTGCTGGTAGCTACGTCCCCCTGACCCAGGGGGAGGTTTGGGCGGCCGCATGGGCAGCCGTGACATGGAGGTGAAGTAGCGGGCTGCCGTGCGATGCGGAGGCCGCTGAGGGTTGGAGTTTCCCGAATAGCGGTGGTGGATGGCACGGGACAGAGGGTGCAGCTTCTGCAGCGGTACCCGAAATCTCACCCCCATGTTGGTGGAGACCAGGTTCCTGCAGGCCATGCTGAAAAGGACAGACAACAAATTACATAAGATCATCCACATGTGCCTATTCAATACAATCAGAGGGAGCTACTGGTCATTCCTCCAATTCAATCCCTAATGATTTAAGTACAGACTAACAGTAATATGGACTTTAATTTTAGTCAAAAGAGAATCATCTAGCAGCCTTCACTGATGTTGTACTTTGTAATTGTTTTCATTTCCAGCCTGTGACTGTAACTGGTGAATTGAACCAGCCAACAAAACACAGAGAGCTGATACATGACATAAACACCAGCCTCTGTGACTAAGTTACTGAAGCTAGTGTACATGTCAGCCATATTTTGGCAAGCTATCAGCTAAGTAAGTGTTCCTGTTGATACAACGTAACACAAAAAAAGAAATAAAATGCAATCAAGGAGAGAACATGGTGCATATTTTAAACTATTGTAAACGTTGCTTATCAGCAAAGAGCATTGAGGTACACACAGTGAACAATTTACCTCGCATCATCTACTGCTATCATATATTTAGATACGCCTACAGTGTTAGGGAGCGAATAAAAAGCATTTCAGGCCAGATCACAATAATCTACCAAACAACTCAGTTTGACAGGCACCTGGGTTAGGTGCCTGGCTAGCCGGTTAACTGGGTAACGTCCAAATCTACATCAGAAAGAAAGGCCGCTTTCCTGCTCATGATGAATATGTCTGCGGTCGTGTGTGGACGGATCCACATCTAGTTAGCTTCTAGTTAGCCATAACGTTTTTTATACTCAAGTCTTAGTCGACAGGAGCACAGCTAGCTTGCCTGTCCTCGGCTGTCAAATGGACCGGCTACATCTGTGCTTTCCTTACACAGCTAACACAATTAGCATGTATAACCGCTACCTTTATTAAATGCGAACTTACCAGGCGGCTTTACTCCCGACACGCAACATGGTGCTGTTATTAACAGCGGGTAAACTCAATTCTTTTTCAATTCCACTCTTTAGGCACAGTTTAATTCATCTTTCCAAATGGTACACATTTGCCTGGCAGCAGCTAACTAGCTCGTTAGCTAACAAGGACACAGCCAGAATGACAGTCCACTTCCTGTCAACGGTGCTATCTCCAAATCGGCACTGACAGAAAAACGCACCACTGAAAAGTTCCTATGTGGCAGTGCAGTCACTGTCAGAGTTTTGCTCTCTTTTGCAGTGTCTAAACATCCCTTCCTTAATTTATGCCTCTCTTGTAATTGTAATGGCATTCAACACCCAAGCCTAAAGGTCCATCACCAGCCATGAGCACTAAATCCTCACAGACCTGAACAATTTATGTCTGGCCTTCACAAATGGTCAGATAAAGCCCCTATAATTTTACAAAAATGTGTTGCTGGGCCCCCATTACACATGGCTGCTGTGGTAAGAATAATCATGATGATGATGTTTGGCTTTTCTCCACTATTTTCTGACATTGTGTTGACAGCAGAATCAATCAAATTATTAGAAAAATAATTGTCAAATGTACTGATAATGAGTACAATTGTTGGCTGCAGTCTTACAGTACTTCCATGAAGAAATAAAATGACCTTGTCCAAGGTTGTCTATATGTTAATTACTTAACACACACTAGATTTTACCAAAGGGTCTCTCTTCAGGACAGAGAAGTGGTTCAAAGTTCTGACAGATGTGGGATTAATAAGATTGTGTAGATGTAAGTTTTATAAACCATGCACACTTTCCATGTGCTTGCAGACTTAAGGGAAGTGTGTATGAGGAAGTCGCTCAAAACAGTAGACCATCCTGAGTGCTACCTGTCAAGAGGACATTTAAAGCAGCAATAGGGGCATAATAAACACTGCAGTTTAGAACAGTATAAGACAACGTGCAATTGCGATTAATTGGAGAACAGACAGACAGCTGCCCAGAAATGCCCACCGTTGTTTGACTGTAGCTGAGGCTGTCCATGCCGATGTAACTACTTTTTGCACAGGCAAGATTTTATATGTCAGACAAAAAACTCATCACATTTTTGTTTCTCTTTGGTCTCCTTTTCAAAAGAATTACAGGAGATCTGATTTTGTAACTTCTTCTTTCTGATATACACAGAACCAGCCAGGCCATCAGCACACAGGATCTTATGCAAGCTACATTTATGCACTTTAGGGTGAGTGCCAACACTAACTACTGAAGCTGTAATGTCTAAATTCAGGGGCTAGACCGTCCAAAGTCCCCATTTCTAGAAAAAAATGAGTTGCCAGGGTCAAATTTCAAAGGCTATTCAAAATGAGGTATATTGTGCTTCATTTGGGCAGACACTACCACTGTAACCTCTGTAGCTCTCCATATCCCACAATTCATTAAGAGCTGCTCAGTTATTTACATTTTGTTGATGCCTGTCCAGCCAGTAAATATTTTTTGACCACTTTACATTTAGCAGGTACTGCTCTCAGGTAAACTATATGAACACTGTTCTTTAAGCTTCCTCTAGATATTGACAAATCCTACCCATTCACTACATATGTTCTTTCAGTGTTAGACAATGACAATGGAGACAAATTACTTGACGACTTACAGCAGATTGTTTTCAGACCATTTATTGAAAAGAAAGAAATCAAGATAAATCTGAAATACAATCCTCAGGGAAAAAGAAATGAAAATAAATAAAAAATAAATTATAAAGTACAAAAATTTTCAAAAAAAAAAAAGTACATCTCTGCCAATAACAAAAATACATATACCCCAGGTGAGCCTCTTGCTGAGGTGAGGGAGCTGCAAATTAAAAAAAAAAAAAAAAAAATCACACCAGATAAACTGTACTGAAAGAGTCGACATACAGATGGACTGTAATAAAAAGTTTTACCAACAATATATTTTCATTCAGATTGGGTATCAACTTTTATTATTTTCTCTATTCATTACAAATAGACATTTCCCTGAGGAAACAACATCCACGTGAGGCTTCACATGCTCAGTGGCTGACTCAATCTAAATGCCATTCAATGGTTTGTTTAAAATACATGAGAAGAAGAGGCCGATGCTAACTGTCAACAGTTGGTATATGTTGTACCTGTATAAGAGCATAGAGGTTTCAGCATTAAAAATCAATTGCTTTGACATTGTTGTGTCACAATAAAAGGCAAAATTGTTGCTTAGAAGAAAAGCAATCGTATTTACACTCTGCACATCATTAAATCAATGGATTTTCTGTATCAAGATGCACAGTAATGACACAGCTGAGATTGAATCATTTTGCTTTTAGCAGCGATACAATCACCTCTACAACAGACTGCTGATATTGAGCAGCAATGCACATTCTTTTTTGCCAATTACATGTTCATTTTACACAGATGCAAAAGATCTTTTTAAAAAGTTCTAGATGAAAAAAAGTAAAATATGTACACTGGATGATCAGACAGGTAACAAGATTGTCAGATGTAGCCCAAATTCTGAATTTGCAGAGAGGAGGTCCTAGATATACAACATTAGTTTATTTCCCTTCTTGTGTCAGATCCTTGGTTTTATACAAAGCATTTAGACGAAAGAGAAAAGAAGTAGAGTCAAATACAGGAACCTGCAAGGACAGCTTTTTCCATTCAGGTTGGTTAAAGTTCAAAATTTGCTGCAACATGTTTACCCAAGACAGAACAAATACTGATCCAAGTGCCCCAATCATACTTCACAATGACTGATTCAGATTGCGAAATAAATGCCCAAAATAGGATTCATGCCCGAAATAAGAAAGATCCAAGCTAATGCAACTCCACAACAAAAGTGAAAGTACAAACAAATCCAACAGACAGTACAAATCAAATGACAAACAACTGATTGTAACACAGTACCAAAAATAGCAGAGAAAGACACACCAGCCCTTTGATAATCCAAAAACCATACATTTCATTTTTATAACTAAATCTTTTGACTTTTATGCACACACTAGAAATGTACATCTCATATATACAGATAGAATCCAACTTCTCAACTTCTAATATTATTATCACTGTTTAAAGTTCATTTCTGCAGAGACAAATCAGATTTGACACAACTGAATACAGGCTACAATAAAAGCTTTTTTCTTCTTTTTTCAAATAACCAATACAGATGTCATGAAAAGTCTTTGGAAAATAGAATCAATAACCACAGTATTGCATTGTGTTAAATTTTGTTCTTTACACAACATTCAATTTTAGCCTCAGTAGGTATCTAGAGAAACAAAAATTAAACCCTGAAAGCAAAGATAAAAAGAAAAAAAAACACTAAATATTCAGAAACATAGAAACCCATGTGGCCCATGTTTAGGCACATGAGCAAGATTGTTTAAATTCAACTCAGATCGTTTTTTTTTTTGTGTTTTGTTTTGTTTTGTTTTTTTTTGATAAAATATCAGAATAATTCTGCAGGTTGGCACAACAATGAGCCATGTTATGCATTTCTTACCAGTTTCATCTGCTATACATCCTCTTTGCTCACACTGACAAAAATACTTTAACAAAATACTTTAACTTTCCTCATCAAATCAACAATGTATGCATGAAAACTCTGGTCACATCACATTTGAGCTTGTCATAAAAACAGTATGGATCACATATGCAATTGGAATATTATTACAGGTTTCTCAATAGACAATGGCTTTTAGCAAATGAGCAACTTCAGACTCTTGTTATTGTTAAGGAAATCTGCTGTGATTGTGTTTCTATGTGGATAAAACCATTAATAATCAATGGACAAGCTGAAGGCGACATCATGTTTCATACAAATATCAGTTAATACAGCGCTTTTACCAGATTTTTTAAAGAAATAATTTACTTAATGTTGCCATGGAGAAGGAGTAACATTACATTTACTTTGACATTCTGTAGACATGATGTCTCATAACCACTGATTCGCACAGTTTGAAGTCATCAATATGAAACCATATAATTTCATGAAAGGCAGGCTGCAATTAGTTATACTGACATTGGGAACCAGCTGCACGTGCATTGGTGGTTTTTCCTTTAAAGTGATCCTCTACCCTAAATCTGCATTTCAACAATCAAACATTATCTCTGGTGACGTAAAGAAGTTTGTAGTTGTCTCTTTAACTGTGCATGTGATCATCTTTAGTCAGTTACACTGATTTCAAATGGTGCCAATTTTCATCACTAAAAAATTTAAGAATGTAAGAAAATGTAAACTGCTTCTCTTTTGTTCATCTGTTTGCTCAGTAATATGTCATTACTGGAATCTAGTTCTACCAATTTTCCATGGTAAAGTTTTACTGAGGAAGAAACTTTTACAACAACCGTCAAAGTCTACTGGAGGTGAGCATGTATAAAGAATACTTTAAGAACAGATTTTGCAGAGAATCACTTTAAAAGTCGAAGAAGCAGCAGTGAACGTAAAATATAGCCCTTAACTCTCTATGCAGGTAGCCTGTGTGTAATACATGAATATAACTGTACATGGTAATCTGCATCCATCCTATGTAGGGTGTGCTGATGCGTGGATCTCTTGAATGTGCCAAAAGCAGCAGGCTGATGCGAAGCACAGTTCCTCACCTTAATCTACTAACAAACTTTTAATCAGTCTTCCATGGGAAGAAATTTTGTTTAAAAAAAAAGAAAGAAAGAAATTACTGGCTTTCTGTAGCCAATCTGATGCGAGTTTGTAGATGTAGGATGCTTTGATGCACATGGTCTCATGCATGTAATAAACTGTCCACAGTAACCAGTCAGATTCATGCTGCTTCTTTTGTGCGGGTTTATCTTTTTAATACAGACATGTTGATGTAAATGTTTCTTAATTCTACAGTAATGCTGTATATTTGTAGTAATATTTCTAGTATTGCAACCATCAAGTCCCTAGAACATGACGATAGGGAGCTGGCTTCATGCAAGTCTTGGTATACTTTCGGTTTCCTGTCTGATGTCATTAGAAGCCGACAGGACATGGCTCACATGTGCAAAAACATAAGGTTAATGTTTTGTAGCCACGCTAAACAGCCCATGAGGGTGCAAAGCTCATTACACACCAGTAAACGACTTTTTGTAATGGATTAAAAACATTTTGTGTGTTAGCATGCTATGTTGGCTTTAATATTAGAGTAGAGCTGAGGTTGATGAGAATTCAGTCATTATTGTCAGAGGTATCCCGTTAGGAAATGAAAAATCAGGAGCTAAAAAACTGAAATGAATGTCTGTGCCATAGTTCATGGCAATGCATCCTATAGTTGTTGAGATATTTCAGTCTGGACCAACAGACAAATGGGCTCACTATGCTAGCATGACTAAAACGCTGAGCTGAAAATATCTTTTTTCTTTTCATAATTAGCTTTTTTTCTATGCAATAATATCTTTGTAAAAAAAAACAAAACAAAAAAAAAACAGAACAGTAATCTGTGATGAAGAGCCTCCCACAGGTCCCAGCCTGTGACTGAGAGGTGAGTGTGTATCAGTCTGCCTCACTGTTCTCTTTAAGTCCTTTACTTTTTTAGAAGTATAATGTTCTGGATGTGCATGAACATTTTGGCCTCAAATTCTAGGGCTTTCATCATTATGTGATGTATATTACAATTTTAAAAACCTACTTCCTCTAAACCCTACCATGCCTTCTTATAATATCAACAAGACAGTTTCTGGGAACAACAGTATGATTTTCAGGACCAGGTCGGGTCTGCAAATACTTTAAACGTGTCTTCAGCCATGAAATCCTTAAAAATATCTTCAAACTTATTGTGCAGTTTCCAAATCTTAGGAACTCTAGACATGCCCCATTACATTCACTATAGTATCCAACATCTGTATTATCAGTGCTTGACAGCCAATTCGATATGTTGCTTGCGTGTTTACTACAAAATGTGAATCTGAACTTCTGCCTGGATTGTGCAATTTAACAAGACAGACTATAGTCATTTATCATTCCCAATTTTTTACAACTCACAGTGTGCTTGAAAGAGTATTTGAATACTGGTCTCAAATGAGTAATCTCATTCATTGCTGGGGATCCACGGTAAGCTTTTAAATATTTTTGGTTATCACATCTGTGCTCTCTAATGAGTGCCTACCAGGTGGTTATGCTAGCTCATTAAAATGACATTAATAAGAGACCACTACATAGTAGCAATCAGAGCCTGCACCACCCACAACAGGCTACACCTGTGAAGTTACCCACCGTGTGAACATCAAAAAAGTGAGGTGATGGCTGCTCAGTGGACATCTTTACTGCTGCTTTTAAAAACTGTATGATCAGATCAGAGAGTTGGTCAGTGCAGCCACCTACAGGTATCTATTACTACATTCAACAGAATGGCTCCATTTTAAAGTGGAACCTCTCCCAGCTTCTTCCAGACACTTTTCTTTGATGACTGATTTCAGTCAGAGAGGGTCGTACTTAGGAGGGCCGAAGTACAACTCCTAACACGAGATGGCTTCTGACAGCAGACGTTCATCTAAAGCCATCTCTAAAGAGGAGTGAGGCTTTAGCTCTGGGATATTGGGGATATTAAAACATGGCATTCGATCTTAAGAGGTCAACATGCTAATTCAAACTGGCTTATCAACCCTCCTCCCAACCTGGGCTGAATGCTGCTCAGCTCTGGTGAACAGACATTGCAATAAGGGATGAGAATTCAATTTGATGTTTGCATGACATTTAAAGATAAGCAAGAGAGACCTGAGAGCGTGCAAGCCGGAGAGAGCGAGAGTGAGAGTACTTAGAACACTGAAACTTAACTTTATTTGGTACTTATGTATAATCCTATAGTTTCTGCAGTGAAGTCTCTGAACTACAGTATTAGACGCAAGTCTGTGTGAACGATGATGACAAGCAATTATCCTGTGAGAATTTTATTTAAAGGCTGAACGTGCGTTCACTGAGCATGTGTTATATGAAAGGGTAGATTGGATACTGGGAGAGGCTGTGGGGGTGCTAGGAGTTGATCATGATTTGATAGGTGGAACCGTTTTCCGGGCGGGGTTTGGCTTCAGTGGTGGTGGTTGGCTTTGGAGGCCAGTCGGGGTCCACACTGAGCTCCTGGGCCAGATGCATATAGCGGGCCTTGGGCATCTTGCGTGAGCAGCACAGCCAGGACAGACACTTGTACGCCCGCAGGTCAATGACCCCCTGAAAATACCACAGCCCAAAAAATAAACAAATAAATAAAATAAAAATACCAGAGAGAAGGAAAGGGAGGGACGAAAGGTTCCATCAACTGGTGTCGTACTTTTCTAAAACACTTACTGACGAACCAGACAGTGGCATGCTGCTATAGAACTGTTGCATGCAAAATATATGACTGGAGAGGAGCCACTGGCGTGATACGCAGGCATATTTTTTTTACACTGGTAAACTGCAGCAAGTGTGCGTGCATGCAAGTCATTCAAAACAAAATTCAGCATGATAATCGTTTGAAGGAGGTGGCAGTAAACAGCTTAAAGACTGAGCCATCTCCTTTAAAAAACAAGCTCATGGAGTCAAAGATCAAACAAAGGATTCAACAACAGATCTTCACAAATTAAAAAGAATAAATAAATGACTTAACTTTATATTGAAACAGACATTTAAAAAATACTGTACTGTACCACTGACAGTTGTCAACTGACATAGTTATCCAACAAGGAAACTAAGTGATAAGTGCAGCAAATAAAGCTTAGTAGAGCTTGTAAAGTGGCTGGAGGTGGAGGCGCAGTAGATGGGGAGAAAAGGGGGGTGGCAAGCAATCATACGTTTAAGGAAACAATGAGAGGAGATATCCAAGGCTTTGAAATGGTTTGAGCAATCAACATCATCATATCACTGGTTAAAATTGATTGTATAGAGGTACATATAGAAACTAAATCTGTGCTTTGCAAATTCTATAATCATAATCCATTGTAGTATATGTCACCACTTTAAGGGTTTATTTCACAGATAAAAGGTTGAAGCTGCTTTAAATACTATCATGCCTGGACTGCCTGGAGGTTTCCTTCTGCTTCTTATATTTTTTCCAGCTGGTCTGAAGAAATGGTGCACTAGCTCCTCCATCTGCTCTCTCGTGCTTCAGATTGCTTCCTGTCTAATCCCCATTCTGAATGACAACTTTAAATTTACCATAAACCAGTGACTTCCCAGTCATAAATCCATTTATCTCAATGTAAATGTGTTTAACAGCGAGGTTGTAAAATAAACTAATTGTCCTTAAAAGCTGTTATGGAGCTTATCCCCCAACAGAGGTTTGGAGAACAACTGTAACTGTTATCAAGCCCTGAACAGAGTGCCCATCAGTGGGACACAAGAGGAAGAAGACAGATCAGAATGAGACTCATGTCTCGCACATGCATGTCTCTGTTAGAGGTTATAATAGAAAGGTGCGCTCTGTAACATTAGAGAGAGAGGTGGGGACAGAAAGAGGGAACACCACACAAGAGGAAAATGAAAGGGCTAGAGAAGAAGGTGTCTGATTTTCCCAACCTGTGGTGTCGGGGCGGCAGGAGTGACGCCAAAGCTGCCCTGTTTGTCTCGGCTGAACACAAGCTTCCATAAGACGATGTCAAGGATGAAGGTCTATGGAATAGCGCAGTGGGCAGGGGAAAGAATTACAGAGAGGCTAATTTGATTTCACATCGCTCCTGCAATTGTGCTTTTTGCACAGAGGTCTTCAGTCATTTTTGCACAGCCACACAGTATCGAAGCTTTAGGTAATCAAGTGTGGCAATTTCTTTCTTCTATTAAGTTGTATGTTAATCATTATGTGAGGTTATAATTAAACAAAATTAGTAAGAAGAGAGTGTATGGATACTGTAATCTCTAAATACTGAAAACTCTGTTGACATTTCTTTGCAAAATAATTTTAGATGATTTTCTTTAATTCACTTAAAAAGGTGAAAAAGGAATTTGCACTGGTGGTTTAGGAAATAGGTTCATCTAAGAGTATCTGCTAAGCAGTGTTTGTTTGCAAGGGCAGCCATCTAGAAGGAAGGCAGAGGCATAGTGATACTGCTCCACTGAAGTGTGGCAGGCCAGCATAAACTATCCATTGTCATGCAGTTGTACAGCAATGTGTTATTTTCTTAAAAAGCACTGGCCTATCCAAGAATTAGACAAGACAAACGTATGCTGCTTTGAGGAATTTCAAAAGCCTTCACAAATACACACAGTTCATCAAAACAATGTTAAAAACAGTCACATACTTCATGTGTTAACAATTACAGATACCACAGTCTGTCTTTTTGAAGACAATAACATTCTCACTTTAAAACATTTCTTCTCACAACACAAGATCAATCCTGCTATGTGAGACAAGATGAGCACACTGCATGAAAAAACAAAAACTGAACATGAGAAAAACATCTACCGTCACCATGTGTGTGTATATAAGTGTGTGCGTCTTACCTCCACCACAACTGACACAGCAGCATTGACAACGATGATGAGGAGAAGTTTCAACCTCCATTCAAACGGGACACAAACAATCTGTGCAAAGAGAGAGAGAGAGAGTCCAATGATTGCCATCACTGTAGTGACATTTAAGACTCACTTCAGTAAGGCAACATCTTAATGTAATCATAGATGGATTATATCAAAATATTAAGAGAGGATAGAGCAAAATAAAACAAGCTACAGTCTGCATCAGAGGTCAGTAAATGAGTAGATTTCTTGTGTTTGATGTCCTCTTACCTCTAGAAACTCATCAATAGTTTCAACAGGGTGGAACATGATGAACAGCAGGAAAAAATACAAACTCAAGGCAGACAGCACAAAAGGCCCTGGGGAAAGCACACACAAGCACAAATACAGACAAATAAAATTTACAATATAGAAAGAGTAACTTTGTAACTAGATTTACTCTTGTTATGAAGCAAAGTTCTTACAGTTCTTGTAGCTAGGCTGCCTGAAAGGTTTGCCCTTTGAGAAAACTATGGCAACAATAAGATACTGGAAGGAGGAGACATAGAAGAGGCTGGTGTTCTCAAAGTTTTGGATGTTGTGGTCGTCCACTTCTGTGTCGTTGAGGTCGGACATGTTCATGTGTTCAGACTGGTTGCAGATGCTGCATGAGGACAGAGTTTGATTCAAGACAAATATTTTAGTCAAAATACAGGAATTCTGTTTTACTGTGGGGGGAAAAAAATCATACACATATACAAGATTGTTTAGTTGGGCTCCTCCACATTAAAAAGCAGGATTTTTGTTAAGCTGCTGTGCATTAGTAACGACAGCAGGTACTCACTCTGTAAGTGGTGTCCAGACTGTGTACCAGGGCTGCTGTCGGACCCAAAGGAATGTGATGGTCTGGAAGCCCAAGCAGATGAGGATCTGGGTCAGCACAGAGAACAACAGAGGCCCTGAGATCAGACCTGACGGCGGCCGACGTGACACGAGCTCCTTCCACGCTGGGTTCAAACTCACTGAAGAGGAGACAGGACAGGAAGTAAGGATGTGGATTACAGAAAAATACATGTAGAAGATGTAACCATGATATCATACATATTGCCTTGTCATTGTTAATCCTATTCTACTTACTGGTAAAGACAATAAGGAGGATGATGGCAATATCGATGAAGAGGAACTGGAAGTCTCCAAGGTTACTGAGGATCTAAGAAACAAAGACAACAGACAGCACAGATCAGAGACTCCTGTGAATTTCTCATTAATTCCACAGCTCCTGATTGATTGTGTAGTCAGCAGTACGTACAGAGTAGAGAAGAGTGACACTGATGTACTGGATGATGCTGTAGAGGGCCATGAACTTGAACACACAGAAGGAGGTGATGAGAGCAGCGCGGCCCTCCCTGTAAAAGCAATCAACCACAGTCATCTCTCCAACATATAACTCCACAAGTCAACAAGTAATTTCAAAACAAAACACTTAAAAACTGCACCAAATGAGAGAAACAAATGCTAATATGCAAAAAAAAAAGTAGGAAAGAAAAACCTGATGAGGCTGGGGACACAGGAGATGTTGGGGGTCCTGGAGGTGAAGGGGGAAGCTACAGAGGCCTCGAGTTCTGAGAGAGAGATGCCACCATGAGCCCTCTTCAGAGCCTGGGTGACGGAAGAGACAAGGATATCTTATGTATATACTGCAGTCAGTTTATGTCCATTTCAACTCGTTACAGTCACACCAATATTTGCATTTGTAAAGCGGCTGTACATACCCCACAATCATTTGCTCCATCTCCGCACATCCCAACAAAGTAGCTGTAAACAAATGATAAAGGGCAGAAAGCAGCACATATAGTCAATTACACATTTTAATAAACGTTTGACTTGTCAAAGTACTATTTCATAGCTACATCATTTGACCTAATACTCACTCCACGCCCTGCAGTGCCTCAATAAGCTGGGTTTTCTGGTCTGGGGCCATTCTGGCAAACACTGTCCCATGCAGCACCAGCTACAAGGCGGAGAGACACAATCATAATAGCAAAAATATTAGGTATCACAGAGATAGTTGTCCCCAAAGAACAGTAGGACTTTAACATCCCACTGGAGTTAGAGAAAAGGTCAGAGTGATGTCATTTCACATTTAAGAGACATCGCACCTTTTGAAGCATGTCGGGGAAATGCTCGGCGATAACAGCAAACGATTTTCCATTCATAGCAAAGTGGTAGAGCTCTTGTGTTTTTGGCTCGTCTACATGGCACACATCCTCCAGGCTGATGTTCACTACCTGTAAATAAAGTACAGATTAGAGCCAAAACATTAGAATATTAGAATAAGATACAAATATAAACAGCCTTGATAATTACTATTGAGTTGAACAGACTGTTATCAACATGTAAAAACATTATATTTCCCACTAAATATGTGGTGTGGAATTTGACTTTTCCCCGAGTGGATATGCCTGTAAGACCCCACCGCCTCACCTCCAAACGAGATGTCTTGCTCGGCTTGTCAGCGTATCTCCAGGTGATCTTGGCGGCCTGTCCATCATGGGGAGGGAGGGCATCAGCAATGATGACCGTATCCTGGGGAGGGATCATTCCACAGTCTCGAGCCACCGAAATCGCTGTCAGCATATTGTCACCTGGAATGTGAAGCAATTAAACATTTATCCACAAAATTCTACACTTTAATGATTTGTTTTCCCAACACAGATTCTTATATTATGTTATGGTCAAACCATCAACTATGCTGTAAAAACAGACTACTGAATTATGCATAGACTGACAGGGTAAGACTGTTAATACAGTGTCTGGGTGGATCACGATTCATTTTTCATGCTCTTCATGTGTTTTAAGCCAATCTGCTCCTCCCTCTGTTGTCTGCATCTCCTGCAAACAGAGCGTTTGCTTGTGACTGATGGCAGGACGGTGAATGGAAATAGAAGCCCATTGTCCAGGAGCACTTTACAACCACAAGGGGACACTCTGCCAAATGGGTTTGAGGACTGATGGCGTAGGATGACTTTGCAAAAAACATGTTAGAGAGAGGAAGCCTGGGTCTGAAATTGCATGAATTCAAAATTCATCTTCAGCTTTAATGTCCTTTGTCTGTGGCAACCTTCAGTAGATAGAGGAGAAGGTGAAAGCAAAGGCGATAAAGTAAAGAAAAACAAACAACAAAAAGATCCTCTGGTGGACATCGGAGTCAGTTTGTGCCAGTTACACTGAGCAGCCTAGAAATGTTATTAGTTGAGATTACAGGTACAGCTGAGTAAATACCAGAGGGACTAAATCTACCGAGTACCAAAACACAGGAGATTACTTAAACTTCCTGTGCCACTTTTGTGACAGCAATTCAACAGGTTTACCAGCTACAGGAAGACATGTAAGGACTGTGTGTATATATGTATTTTAAGTTAAGTTTATGCATCTGTGTATTGGTGCAAGGTTAATTTATCAGTCATGACCACAACAATGATGCAAGTACTGTCAATAGTTTGAGGCTGTGTGCATGTGTGGGTGTGAGTGTGGGTGCTCTCACCAGTAACCATGACAGTGCGGATGTTGGCTTGGTGGAGGTCCAGCAGCACCCCTGGAGTTTCTGCCTTCAGCTTGTTCTGCATGATGATCAGACCCAGGAACTCCATGTTTGTCTCTATGTGATCCCTAGGAAGGAAAGTATGTACCAAAGTCCCAAAAACTTTTAATACAAAAAAAGTACTCACATACTGTTGCATTCAATAAAATAAATAAATAAAATAAATAAATAAATTACTCGTTTCAACAATTTGAGTGTGCATTTCGCTTGACAAAGGGACCCCCTTCATCAAGTTTTCTTATTTTGACTCACTGAGCACTTTATTACACAATACTAATACTGGGTAGGGCTTCTTTTTACTCCCAAAAAGCTTAAATTCTTTGTGGCATGGACTCCACAAGATGTTGAAAACATTCCTATGATATTCTGGTTCATGTTAACATGATTGCATCACGTTATTTCTGCACATTTGTCAGAGCATACTAATGACTGGGGAGGCTACTAAAGTACACTGAACTAATTGTCATGTTCACAAAACCAGTTTGAGATGACTTGGTGCTTTATAATCCTGTAAGTAGCCATTAGAAGGTGGTAAATTGTGGCCATAAAGGGATGTGCATGTTCAGCAACAATACTCAAATAGGCTGTGGTATTCAAATGATGATTGACTGGTATTAAGTGAAAGTAAAGTGTGTCAAGAAAACACTCCCCTACACCAGCACCACCACCAGCAGCCTGGATTGATAACTGTACCTTAGCCTCAGATTTCTGTTCTTGACTGAGTTGACCTGTCTCCATCAACGATGTGTTTCTGTCCACAGAACTGTCGCTCACTGGATGGTTTTCGCATCATTCTGATGATGTTGTGCATGTGCATACCAAAGACTAGAGGAAGGCAGGTGTAAGAGTGTTGAACATGCAACATAAACAACAAACGTTACCTGCTGATGTTCTGGACTTTGTGCCAGGTGAGTTTGGATTCAAGTCGACGGTGAGCCAGAGCAATGACCCTGAAACCCTGCTTGGTGTAGCCCTCCAAAACCTCAGCAAAATTTTCGGGCACTGTAAAGAAAGATGAGTAAAGTCAGAGAGGTACAAACAGTAGGAAAACTAGACACAGCAACATTTTGTGGCTTTTGTGCTCATGTCAGAGTAGAGAGGCTTCCTACAAGAGTAAACGGATTTTCAGTTAATTGATAATTATTTTCTTCACTAAATTTACAGGTATTGTTCTGATTTTAATTTGATGTGCTAAACCCTTACAGATTTGGCAGGCCAGAGGTCTAAAATAAAATATGAACCATTTTCCAGTGCTGGTTGCAACCTCACCTGTCTCTTTCTTGCAGAGACTAGCCACCACCTCTGGCGCCCCCTTCGTGTAGGCATCCATACGTTTCTCCCCCAGCAGACGAGCTACAACACTCATTCTCTGGAGAGCTGAGGAAAAAGGAAACTGGCGCACAATACCTATCTCATACGCTGACTGCAAAGACACACACACACACAGAGAAAAATTAACAGTCTATTATTTATGTCAAGGAGGATATAATGAAGACATTTTTGATTAGCTTAATTTTAGTTCTTAAAGACATATTTGTGTAGTTTATCCTAAAGGAAATAAGAGAGGAATCTGATTACTAGATCTTCAAAAAAGGAAGCAGACTTCTTACAGAGATTTCATAGAGTTCCTAGAAAGAGAAACAGAGCAGAGAGAGATGAGTCGGTGAGGAAACATAATGTAAAAACAAATAAACCAATCATTCAAAGTAACAGTGTTGCTGTTGTTACTGTATACTATGATAGCTGATGGTGGCTATTTATGTTGCAGTGATGGTTTTCATAATAACCAATATACTGTGGATTTAGGAAAGCTCAACTCAACTTGAACTAAGCAGACTATAAAACTAGTCAGAATATAAATTATAAAAAATATGATATAATTATATTACTAAATTGGTATATATTTCACTTTCATTAGGATAATAAAAACTGATTTGTATGATTTTAGATATTTCCCAGACTTGAGTTCTGTTGAACAACTGGGTTGCTGTACGTACCATGTCCTGTTCTTGTGATACGGCAGGTTCTGGGGGCAAGAGCTGCTTTGGGGGTCGAACTACAGTGGGCATGATACGGTTGTGGAGAGATGTTTCCTCCTCAGTGGCCTCCTCCAGGATCTGAACAGGCAAAGGTTTAGAGAGAATACGGATCAGAAAAATGTCTACGAAACAAACAGATATAACAATAACATGTAAATATATTCATGATAAATATCTTTTAGATGTAGATTCTCTCTTTATTTCTGGCTCACACAGATGGCCTAGACATTAAATGGATTCCATGTGGCACCATATATCATTTTAACAGTGGTCTGACTCATCACATTTCCACTGTCCTGCCCTCACCAACTTTTGAGCTTATGGACAGGCACAGAACAACTCACCCAGCCTGTAGCCTCAAACATCTTGAGGTCCAGTGGGTCTCCAGACAGCTGGCCCTCTATTTTGGTAAGAGAGTGGCAGGTGGCCATGCAAGCCACAAACTGGGACTTGACAAGATTCTCCTTGTAGGCATTTTCCTCTGACAGGTGGAAACTGGACAGGCAGCAGAGGCAAGTAGAGAGACGATGACTCTTAGTCAGACAAATCAATATTTTTATGATGTGAAAGATATATCTCATGTTGAGAGTGAAAATGCTTCCAAATCAATGGATTATAATGATGTGTCTAAAATGTATAAATACAGCCTGAAATGTAAACAGTATGTGCACACCAGCTTACCTGCCATTCTCAACTCTCTGGACTCCCCACAGGTCTAATCCATCTTCTGTCAGAGTTCCAGTCTATAAAGTAGAAAGAAAGTAGAATTAAATTGAAGTGAATAGATGCACTCTGTGTTGCCACAGAGCCAGGTAGCAGGTGGAATTCATTTGGGTAACATCAACAATCACTTCTTCATATGGAACGAACCAAATGTAAAACATCAACAATATGAGTCCAAGTCCTTGGTTACTCAGTATGTTTTAACTCCAGCTATTGTTCATATCACTGTGTTGTGTATTTCCATACATTCTGTTTATTTTTGTGTGCGTAATTTCCTGCTGGCCTTTAAATGAAACATGTGACTGAGAAAACACAGCAGTCATACAACCTGTAGTGCTCACCTTGTCAAAGCAGACCTAGATTGATTTGTCCACAGATATTGATCCTCTGTGGGCTGATGCAGAAAATGCCGATCCGTTTGAGGCGTCGCTGGGCATACACAATGCCAGCTGTCATGGCAGCTGGCAGCGCCGGTGGCACAGTGATGGTGATGATATCCAGGGACTCAATGATGATGGTCTTAGCTGGCACCTAGGGAAGGCAAAAAGGAGAAAGTTTTGTGACTTTTGCATGTCCAATAATCATTGTCTTTGAATATCACCTCTAAAAATCTCAGTGAATTCAGGATACACAGTTCACTCTCACAGATTTGTCAGAGGGGCTGTTAAAATCAAATATGTGGCATTTCTAAACATGAGCTGCAGAGACCCAGTTTAGGCCTGGATAATGAGGGACAACAAAGTTTGTGTAGGGGATATTTCTCCTCTGATTGTTCATGTTAACAACAAATCCAAAGAAATGACCCAAATTGGCTGATCCTGTAAATCTGGTGCTAATCCCATCAAAATCCTAGACTGCAGTCTAGTGTCTCAGTTCATGTTCTGCAGCACACAGACATCCGAGAATGTGTTACAGTGTTACGTGTTGTAGGGGAGATGTTTTGCACAATGTTGCACCAAAGGAAGGGATTATCTTTTCTACTGGCCTCAGTGGGCGACTGACTCTCAAAAACTATGCTGCTCTCATACTACTGAACACCGTAGGAATTAAAAGAGGAAATTTTGATTATCCTTTAACTTTCTGAACAAACCCAAAATGTTTTTTTTTGTATTCAGATATAAAAATAATAATAATAATAATGAAAATCAGCACACAAGCTCACATGAGCTAACTGTACTTTTCTATTTAGACATACCAAGAAAGAACACTCTAAAACGATGAAGGCTCTGTTATTGTGAATTTGTTTAGAGTGATTCTGCCCTCTATTGGACAAAAATTTCTCAAATCAGTTGAAGCTGCAGCCACAGGGAGCTTGGTCATTGATAAGCAGATTAAACTGTTGTCCTGGGCAGCTCCCTGGTCTGTGAGTAGAGAGCAAGGCGTTGCTGAAAAGGGTAATTTGTGCTTTAAAAAAAGAACACATTAAAAACGTTTATAAAACTACCATGATATATAAGAATATGGTATCTTGCAAAGAAAATGTATTTTTTATGACTGTAAATCAACAGAAAGACAGAGTCAAAGAATGTTTGATGGCACAATATAAGATTCAGTTTTCTTACATGTGCACTCTGATTTTTTTTTAATTCCTTTGCTGAACTCATGTACCTCAAAATCAAAACACTGCATTTGTTTAATCTGCTCGTCACCTCCTACATTACATTGTTCATGATGCTGAGGACGATGGAGTAGACAAAGCCAATTCCAGCCACAGCCACCAGACACAGCAAGAAGAGGTAGGCATCACGGTACAGCTTGAAGTCGGTGGGTTTGGGATACAGGATGGAGCGCACCAGCTGGCCTTTGGCTGTGCTGAAACCTGAGTGAAGAAAGGGACACGTGTTTCAAAGCGGTGACCCTGCTTTTTGAATGGGAATCAGGTCTCTGAACTGTGATGTCCACGGATTAAACTGTGACAAATGTCTTCTGAGAGTGGCTCAAATGTGGATTTAACACAAATTTAGTGGAGAAGTGAGTTGTACCTCTCAGAAAAACTTCAGTATACAAAACCTCACTTGAATATCTCACTGTTATAGTACCACATTTTATATACACAGCAATTACAACAGCAGGACATTTACAACAAATGTACACATCATCCAATCATCATAGCACATCACACGTCTCACACACCTACCTGTGCGGACCACCACAGCCTTGACCAGTTCGCCTGTGTAGAAGCGGGTCTGGATGACATTGGTGCCACAGAAGAGTGTGTGTCTCTTATGGTCCTCTGTGTTGTAGGCACTGTCAGCCTCCTCCCCCCTCTCCCCTGGAACCGGGTTTGGGAGATTGGTCTTCGTCACGGGAACGCTCTCACCTGATGCAAAGTAGAATGATATTAAGACCAGCTTCCGGCAGGTGTACTGGGAAGGCACTTTGCTGTTTGCAGTCCCCTGTTGTTGGTTGTTAACTCTTTCCAAAGTCATCAGACTTAAAAGTTCCCATTTCTTCTCTAACCTGTGAGCATGCTTTCGTTGACGATGCAGGTGCCACTGACCAACACGGCGTCACATGGCATGATGGTCCCGTTGCTGGGGATGATCATCACATCACCTGGCACCAGATCAGTTGATAAAATCTCTTCGATATCTGCGAGGAAGGAGGATGTAATGAAAGAGTGGAGAGGGTATTAAATACACACGGGTTGAGAGCAATGTGGTTAATGCAAGAGAGGAAATTAGGAGAGTGGAGAAAAGGTGAAGAGGGTGTAAACGAGCCAACAGTACCAGATGGTGGATTTGGGGGGTGGGAGGGTGAGAAAGGAGATATTTTTTGTGTCAGAGCCCCAGAGTCTTGTTCAGCACATATCTCATTACTCACGCCCCTCTAGGCAGCAGGGAGAAAAGCTGAGGCATCAAAAGCAGGGGCCAATGCAATAAATGGATGCATAAACAAAAATATAAGTGGTGCACAAACCTCCACAGCAAGGATTCCACCTGATTCTAAATATAAGTTACATTTTGTCCTCTGCCCAACTCATGGAATTAACTTTAATTGGCTACAACCGATAAGAAAATGCTAATGTATCACCTCTACAGATACTATCAGCCATTCTAAAAGGCTTACATCCATATAAAAGCATGTACAGAACCATTAAAGAAGGTTTTAAATGTATATACATGCTATGCCCGCTGTCTCACATACACACACACACTCTCTCTTTCTCCCCATGTCTGCAGTGTCCCACCCTAGCAGCCATCTGGAGGACAGCCAAAGCAGGGTGACTGTGTAATTGAGTCTAGCCCAGCACAGAAGCAGAAAAACGTCTACTGTCAGGTTTGGTTTGGAAAGGACTCTTCAGAAAAGCCAGAAACTGAATAGAATCATACATGCTGTGAGCTACTATTCAAATTACTCTACAGAGGCAATCTGAAAAAAAGGAGACACCAAAAAACAAAGAAAAATAAAAACTAACAAACCGTTGTTGGCTCGGCATACAGACACACGGACAATACTGTGAGCTGCCACCATATCGTGAAGCATGACATATTGCTGGAGGAGAAAAAAAAAACACAGAGGACAGAGGAAAACAGTGATGAATAACTTGAGATTCTTGATTCAAATGACCACCTGTGTAACTGCAAAGGGTGTTTTCGTCTGAGACTGTGAGCTATGAAGCTGGGGGCAGTAGACCGTGTGCAGATGAGTCTTAATGCTAGCCTGAAAACCCTGGATTAGGCACGAGTGGGGTGGTGAGTGTGTCAGACATGGTTTAGCCCTGGCCTTGTGCTGATGCTGTAACACCACAAATTTTATAGCATCACAGCAGTGAAGTTAAGCTGAAGTTAAAGCGGTGTAATATGTAACATAATACACATTCCTATGAGTCTGGTTGGTACTTAATGTATTGTTTTGTGTAGTAGAGTTACACTTTTGTGAAGGCCAATATAAGATAAACTAGGCAGTGAGATATACTATTGACATGTGAATGTGAGAAAAGCCACAAGACACACAGAGTCTAGTAAGATAATACTACTTGCCATATGTTGTCTTATACCACATTCATTGGCTGTTTTACTGACATTTAGATGATGAAACCTCTTGTGTAAGAAGCTGACATTTTGACCTACTGGTGCTAAAGGAAAGATCAGGGTGTCAACAAAAATATCTGAATTTGCCTCTGGAAATCAGGCCATAAATTCTCAAGGCGAGTGAAAAAAAATCTGCAAAAATGCGATTCACAAAATCTAAATTTATCCAATATAATCCAGCCACCAATTGTGAAGTACGAGGGACTCATTGCTGCTCTAAGCTTCTGCGTGAACATGTGGAACAGCACATGGATCTGATCTCTCTCTTCCAGTATGATACATCATTCAGGATTAATAAAGATTCTCTGCAAGTTGTGGTGCTCACCTTTTTGATGGTGTACAGAGAGGTAGCTATGGATATGACCGACATGAAAACAATGGCCACAGCATAGTAGTAATACTCATCGGCACTCCACAGGATCACGCTGAAGAGCTGGAAGATGTAGAAAGGGTTGAGGACCTGCAGGAGGAGACAGAGGGAGAGATTAGTGAGGCAAATGCAGAGGTGAGAGTATGAAGGCAAAACTACAATGGAGTTAAAAACACAGATGTCCACTAGTGAACATATCCTATTATCCCAAGTTGTTCCCAAGTTGTTTCCCTTAACAAATATGCACAGAACTGGAAAGTTCCTCATATCTGCTAGCTTAGAAAACAGTCAAATCAAAAATGTCATGGAAACTTTGTAAACAGAGTTATAATAAAGACAGAGTCTCAGCACCCTGTGCAGAGGACCAGAGATTCCCTAAAGCAGACCAAGCAGATGAATAGCTGTTTGCATTGCTAATACAGATCTGGTTGGTGGTTCAAGTGACTAATGCCTTGCAGAAAAAACAGGCACATATTTATTTGTCTTTCTTCAGACATTTCTATAGGACACAATGTTGGTTTCTGCAGGACTGTAGACAATAACAGTCTGAAAATGTCCTGACAGCCACTAGGCACCCTGCTAGCAATCCCTGAGGGAGAAAAATCTCAAGATACAATATTATACTTGTGTTTGAGACCAACAATCCAAAGATATTCAGTTTACTACTGTTTAATACTGAGGAAACTATCAGAAATTCTTACTTGAGAAACTAGAATCTGTGAATTTTTTGGTTTTGTTGATTAAAAAAATATTTTAACAATTTTTGTTGTTGTTTTGTTGCAATATGTGGCTAATCATTTCAGCTCTACTTACCTAAGAAACAGGCAAAAGTGACAGCAAATTTTGACAAAGATATCACTCTTCACATATAATCAGTATTTCTTTCCAGGCTAGTACAAATTGGCAGCACACAATCAAAGATGTACTATTCATGAAGTTCTGAAAGCTGCAAGAAAACATGTCCTTTGTTCAGCACACAAGTTAACAAGGCGTCTTTCATGCAAGGAAAATTCAAACTAAGTTAAAGATAATGCTGCCTATGTTAATGCAAACTGGGCCCTACCTCTTTGATAAGCAGCTTGAAAACAGAAGGCACTTTCACTGCAATTTCATTCACTCCGAAGAACAGTCTCCTGACAAGTGGTAAGAGAGACATTCATGAGTCAAGTGTCCTGAACCAGACTGTCACATCTTAACACAAACACACACATGAACACACCCAGTAGAGCTAAAAGAAAACAGATTCATTTAAGTGTATGCAAATTTTCATTCTAAACAATATTACCAGGTGATTTCACCGATTAGTTTGTCCCCTTTTGGTGCAGGGTTTTTAATCAGTGAAACCACCGGGGCTCTGTGCAGTCGAAAATGTCCTTGCAACATGTCAGCACTGACTCCCCCTGGCTTCTTCTAAGGAACCCCTCCATTGACATCTGGCCTTACAAAATCAAAGAGGATGTCAGGGCAGAGGGCTTATTATCTACAGCTACTGTAACTCACACAACAGAATAATCAGAGCTATAGGGCTGAGTATCCTCTTTCTATCTGGCTGCCTGAGGTTGTATGTGACCCATCCTTGAGACAGAAAAGATGCTACCTGTACTCCTGCTGGTTCCTGGTCAGGCCTGCACTATGCTCCGAGTGGAGGGTGGAGCAGCTGATCTGCAGATCCTCCAGGCCGCTGTAGGGGCAATGCAGGTAAAAGCACAAGACAACACTTTTAACTACACTTCACAGTTCCAGCAATGCAAGTCTAACAGTTACTACAGCTGTTATTGAAAGTGCCTGTTTTGCTTGCTTTATTTTTCTGTTGTCATATTTTTGATAGCATTACTCCTGTAGTACCATATACATACTACCACATAAAACCATTAGCCAATTTAGCTTACAGTAAAAGAAGAGACTTCTGCAGTGAGAGTGTCTGAACACTAATTTCTGCAGATAAAAAAAACACTTACTTTAAAACCTCAAAGTTCTGCACCTCGTCATTCCAATAATACTTTGTGCTATGGAAGGTAAAATAGCGAATCTGAAGAAAACATAACAGAGAAAGAAGAGGCAAAGACTTTTATTAGATTTTTATTTGATGCATGTCAACATTACTGCAAAGTTGTCCTCATAGCAAGTTTAAAGGGAAAGCTGGTATGACAAAGTGCAACATACAGAAGTCCCATTCAATCAATTCAATTTAAAGCTTTCAGGGGGAAATTACATGGTATTTGTATAGTTGAGTTTATTGTTTGGGTAAGGGGTTCTGTAATGCACGTGGTCAAAAGAAAAGCAAGACGAATAAATGCATGTGACTCTGTGTCTTAGACAAAAATAGAAGGGCCAAGACAGCATTCTGTTTTATGTAATATATGTTTAACAACTTGTGATATCACTATCATAACAGATATGGAAAATTCAACATGAAAACCCTTCCATCAACTTTGCTGTGTTCAGTGTGTGTGTGTGTGTGTGTGTGTGTGTGTGTAAACATACGGTATATTACGGAGAAGGGTGACTACCTGTGTGGGCTGGTAGTCGGCAAATCTTCTGATGAGCTCCTGAGCGGGGCCGCCATCGGAGGGGTGAGGGGTGTGTCCGTTGGCCAGAGGGGAGGAGACTGGGGAGGAGAAGGGGCAGGAAGGAGAGGAAGGGGAGGAGGGGGAGGTGGTCTGGGTGTCCAGGCTGTGGAAGGGGTTGCTCCCCGGGGCCAGCATCACTCGCACCCTGGCCAGGAACCAGCGCCGAAACTCATCCTGGTCAAACACATAAATGAACAAAGCTAAACTATGGAACTTTTGAGGATTAATCCTGAGGACATTCATTAACCCCGTAGCCTCGCCTCTATTACTAACTAACCTTAAAACACATGCACATCAGCTGTTTTTTTTATGTTAATCTTGGCATCATCATGTAACCTTTAAAATCTCACAGTCTCTTTATAATGTTAGGAGCTGTGTTTTATCAAGAGGAGAGGTTTTTACTGACATTTCCATCATAAAACACTGTCAAATTTAAAATCCTAAACAGTTCCTTTTTGCTTTATTATTGTGATAAAGAAGAGAAATGTGAGAAGTTGAATAGTGTGTAAAGAGTTTGTGATGCTGGCTGAGTAGTGCTTGCAATGAGCTGCATTTACTGATTACTCAACTCTGGTGTGCACTTTGAGCTGATCTTAATCTTGGCAAAGGGAGAGAGAGGGTTGAATCAAGGGCAACTGAACTTGGCTGGCTCTCATCCAAGAGGCTTCTTCAGTTTGTGAAACGTCTTCAAATATCTACAAGTCCAGTTGCCCTTCATTCAATCCTTCAAGATCTTCAGTCTGTTACTGGCTATGTGCTCAGGCTGTCGTCACAAGTTTATTTTTTCTGAGTGCAGATATCCTTTGTACTTGGCCAGTACTCCTGCCCAAAAAAAAAACATTTACTTCAAAAGATCTGATTTCCTGGCTTCTCCCTGTCCTGTATCTTGACGCAGTCAGACGTGCCTGATCGCCAACTGACACAACACTCAAAAGTGGGCAAAATGTTTACACTGAAAAAGGTTCCTAATGTTAGAACCTCATGAAGGCATTTAAAGTTCATACACATAGATTCAAACACACATGGTCGAGGATAAATGCAGACATGTACCCAAGCATCAGACCAACACAGGGAGAAAGGAATGCAGGCACACGTGGACAAACATACACGCATGAATGTTATGAAGACACTGCTGGACACATGGTAAGTTATCTGTGCATTCCTGCTGGTGTGACTGTCTGATAGTCTCAATGTATTTACTGTGCTGCAACAATACACCAGTTGTATTTGCTCACAGCTTTAAAAGCACATGAGCCTGAGTTTTAGATCTTCTACATATAACCATATGCCAAGTTGTGTTTGACAGCATTTGGACTCGACTCTCCTGCAGTTAAAAAAAGAATCTTGGGAGTGTTTTTTAAAAACCGCAGACTTTTAGGATCTGTGTCAAATGGCAACTGTATAATTCAATTTGATTCTTTAAATGTAAAAGGCAAAAATGTAATTACGCTTAGTAGATGTCGAGTTGTGTACTACTAAGATCAAAATAGGCCAGTGGACAGTAAATCTCCTTAATTCATCACCTGTCTTCACTCTTTTTAGCAAGCTTGGCGTGCTAGCTCTTTAGCAAGCTTAGCTTAACTTGCTAAATAGGCTGCAAATGACAATTATTTTCATTATTGATTAATGTGCCAATTATTTTGTCGACTGTTCAGTCAATAAAATGTCACTAATTGTGATGAAAAATACCATTTACAGTGTCTCAAAGTGATACCTTTAATTTGATTGTGTTATCAAACCTGACATTTGAGAAGCTGAAACAAGAGAATATTGGGTATTTTTGACTGAAAACGGCTGAGACGATCAGCTAATTATCCACGTAGCTACAGATTAATTTTCTGTCAATCAATCAATCATTGCAGTTTCACATGCTACCTACTGTGGAGCGCAGCAACACCACTTCAGCATCACGGGCTGTGGTACGGGTGCAAGTGGATTTGACGCACCACTCTGGCATCCAGTAGAGCAGCAGGAGGAGGAAGCCCCCTGTACACAGCACCCCAAGGCCCACCAGGGCCAGCCGCCAACGACATAGACAGTAGCCCTGCAGCTCCTAAAGGGTGAATGAAAAAAACATGATGCGGTCTGATAAGTCGGAAAGCAAGAATTCCCACATCGGCACTTATGTAAAATGAAAAAAAGAGGAGGGTTACCATCTCCTCCTCTTCCCCCTTGTTGAGGACTTTCAGGTCTTCCTTCTCCATGCTGCAGAACTGTTTGTCAAGCCCCTTCCTTAGTCGCTGCAAACACAACAGACAAAATGTGAGGGTGAGCAGTGTGGAAAAACATTTCAGCCACAAACAGCCTATCAAAACAGTGGCACGACACCAGAGGGTTGACACCCCCTGCATGATCACAAGATGCTTTATAGGGAATATAATGCAAAAAGAGTATTGTGTGGAAAACGCTGTGTATTTGTCATCAACACAATCGTCACATTTTTGTAGGGTTCCTCCATTTTGTTGTGATGAAAAAAAAAAAGCCTGAAAAGGGGAAAACCCAGATCATCATTCACTGTTTGCTTTGTTTGTTTTATTTCCTGTATTTCTATGGTTGCAAAATCATGCATTCACTCCACATCACTTAATAGTTGGGGTTTATAAACCAGAAGGGATTGGAAACCATTACTGTGCAGCTAGTTACCACTTAATCTGCTATCAAAATCTAGTGGTACGGTGGTGGTGCAGAACCAAAGGAGCAACTTGGGTTGGACTGGTAAACTTCCAAATCTGATTAACTGGCCTTGGTCCCACTCCAACACATTATTTGCTGTTTAACACTGAAATTACCTGAAATGTGCTACTGCATTATTTTAAATGAATAAAGAACTTCCTCTGAAATAGGTGCACAGGTAGTGTCTCACCTCAGGTCATCATTTTATGCAAATAAGTGAATAGACTTAAAACATATGTCTTGGCTATGGAGAAGAGCAAAATATAATTTTGAAATGTTTGGGCTAGTACACTGGTAAAACTTTAGTGCTATGGAGAGAAAGTGAAAGCAGGACCCTGTGACAGACTTGGAAACAAATTGAGGAAACAAGTGTGAAAAAGGTTGTTAATGACTCTCAAACACCATGGACTGATCTGACATGCTACAGTGGCACCGTGATTCAATATATTGTCAGTACAGCAAAAATGAAGACAGTGTGAAAATTTGCCTTCCAACTCTCTCAATTCATAAGAAAAATTTAAGTTTTTCTTCATTCATTTGAAGTGGTTTGGCAGTAGCGTACAGTAACTAAGAATATAAGAATATAATCATTACAATAACAAACAGATGTGGTAAAGAAATCAAGTGATATTAAGTCAGCTCAATAACTAAAATGCTGTTAGTGATGAGCAAAATCCTGTGACAGAATCTGTGGTCTCCTTCCCACATTCCTACCATTTGTTTCAAAACAGACACATCCTGTTCAAACATCTTGTTAAGACAGAGTCATCTATATGCCTCTACTCTTGATAAAAACATTGGCTGAAATGCTACCTTACATCAGTCTTTGGGCAGTTTACCATTATTAGAAACTGTGGGTGACTTATGCAGCAAAGCAAATTCACTTATCACTCTCTGAGATATTAAACTTTTTCACTTTATGTGAATAACAAGTTGAAAATTTCTACTACACACAGCAAATGTTCAACAGCACATGGACAACAGTGAGGGAACAGTGTGAGGGAGCATCACTGTGTTTTTCTTAACTCTCATAAAATCTTTCTAACCCAGTATGAACTCTTGAACTGTCGAAGGAAGATAAAACCGTCTGTGGTTACAAAGTACAGGAAAGTTAACAGAGGTCAGCAGTTCACTGAAGCACATAGATACCCTCAAACTGTAAGAATGCACAGCTCTTCTCAGACAGCTGCTTGATCTCAGAACACCTGAGATTATCTCTTAAGTGTGTCAACACACCCACACACAGACCAACTGAGTCATCAGATGTGTGTGTTACCCAATATGAAGCTCATCCCTCCTTCCTCTTCTCAGTTGTCCCAGAGGACTAGCCAGCTGCCAAGGAAGGCACACTGTCACTGTGTGCGAGCGTGTATCTGAATTCTGCACTGATATTGACAGAGAGGGGCATCTGGGTCAAACATGAACACGCCCTTAGAAATGCTAGTTTGGCAGCAGACAATCTGTCTGTGAGGCTAAAAGCAAAACCAAACTCCAGTCAGGTTACTGTGCCATTTTTTTATTGAGTTAGAGAGGAAAAGTGAATCAGACTGTGTGTGAAGACTGAAACTGTGAGTAAGCAGTATAAAAAAAGAAGAAGTTAATTAGGCTACTGGCTTCAAGGTCAGGAGATCGTAATCAATAAGGCAATGAGGTACACTCAGGATTTCATTGGGGGACCTAGTGACATCCCATCATGCTCTGCTAAGATGCCAACCCAGCTTTGAGGGAGATTAAGGGCACAGGCTGAAACATTGGTGGAGGAGCTTTATCCTGTAAATTCCAATCATGCTACAAAAGGCATGTAGGAAGTGACAAATTAGAGATGGAAATCATCGTGTCTGGCTTCTTTGTTTACATGTTGGATTTGCTTGAATCCACATCCAGCCGAAGGCAGGGCAAAACTAGCCACTGCATGTCTGTGTTTTCTAACAGTGGAGGCTGGCATGTTAGTACAGACACTGTGTTTCTGCTGTACACTGCAGTGTGAGTCCTGCTGAGTTCAAGTTACATCCTGTACATCCTCAGAAATCTAGCTAAAAAGTACTGGAGAACTGATCAGTATCTCCTATGCTGTCCACAACACTTACACCAACAGAGGCACACATCGTACCTAAGGAAGCTAAATTTGGGTGAAAAAGAATAAGACCAGCAGAGATTGAAGGTAAAAGAAGAAGAGAGTACAGACTTTTCCATTAAAAAACAAAATGCCTAGCTTGTACAAGGTAGTCTAGTGCCAAAAAGCATACTGCATTAGGTAATCTGTTCATATATAAATATATTAATGTAAAAAATAATGTGCAAGCTTTCAGATGTTAAACTTCATACAAGTCATGTGAAAACAAAACCATTCATTCAACTACAAGCTGCTAATATTAATTCAAAATTGAATACATAATCAAATCAACACACATTTTTTCACCTGGAATTCACATCCTTCCATTTAGACTAATTACAGCCACACTTGATACATGTTGTCTGTTTGCCTGAATGCTATGTCATTTTACAGATAAGCATATGTTGGGGTGAAAGTTGACTTTAAACTTCAGCCACAAAACTAGACACAAAAGTTAAGGCAGTGAGTAGCACTTTCCCTCATGCAGCCACAATCTCCACTGAAAGCAATGGGTTTCTTCTGTGCAGTGTCATGACTGTGCCTTTGGCATGAAAGACCATAAATTGTGATTCAGAGATGTCTTTGACAGAGCATGTTCTTACATCAACAGAGAAGGGTATAAAAAGGAAGGGGTGGGGGTTGGGGGGTGGCACAAAAACCACATGAAGTGACACAAACACAGGAAGAGTTAGAGCACTCTGACCCCAGATAATGCAGAGGAGCACTGGCATGGTGTGACAGGGCACTGTGCTCATAGGGCCACCCTGCTACTGCTCCCACCACCCTAAAACACCCACTGATCCTGTATCACTGTCCCCAACAGTCTGATCTTATCTGCCAGCTGCACCCGGTTGGACCTTTTCTCTGGCATACAGCGGGATATTTTGCTTAGGACCAAGCCCTTCCTAGTATTTTACAATAGCAGCCCCCTGGCCGGCGCTAGGCAGTGGGTGCAGTGCAACAAGAACATTCCCTCCCCAATCTCTGCAATGACTGGAAATGCCGACTCCAGGGCTTCGTGGATACACTCTTTCACAAAATTGCTGCTGGTATAGTGACTCAGAGATAACACCAATTAAAAAAAACAAAAAGTTGAAAAGTATCCAGCTTATGTGGTTTTTGAAACCTGGAATCATCTGCTCAGATAACAGCAGGGTGTAACCTCAGAAAACATAAAAGCTTCCATAATTACAGGGTCCAAACAGACAACAGGCCAAAGTTAAAGCTTGGTAGCTGAAAGGCCAGACATGTTAACCCTGTTTATGGCACAAGTAAATATGTTACATGTTAAC
The DNA here is from genome assembly GCF_001640805.2 of Lates calcarifer. Lineage (NCBI taxonomy): Eukaryota > Metazoa > Chordata > Actinopteri > Centropomidae > Lates > Lates calcarifer. The sequence goes on along the minus strand of NC_066849.1, from coordinate 15,403,079 downwards.
CAGGGTTGGAGACAAATTAAGTCATACTTTCATTCTGGCAAACTTGTGCAAAAGCAGGGAAGAGGGACCATCACAAATTCAGCATGTATTCATTGTATATGGAGATACTAAGAAACGCCTGGGTGTCTGGCCATTTGACAGATTTCTGTGGATGATGTGGCTTACGATGGTGATCCGGTTACACTGAACTTAAGAACTACCAGATCACTATAAAAGAATAAGTCCGTGAACACTTTTGAGGGAAAAACGTAATTAGCCATTTTGTGATTTCCATAATATTTTTTGATTAATTGTTCAGCCGTAGCAGACTTAGACACCGGAGAAGCTTCTGGACATCGTCATGGGTGTCCCACAGATAAAGGTTTCTAGTTACCTTGAGAGCCAGGGACACGATGCCCCAGGCGGTCCTCCTCCCCGTAGTTAGCTTGCTCTCTCACCACACCAACCTGGAACCCTGAAGGAAAAAAAACCAAACAAGCAATTACAAGAAGTGCACATTACAAAGTTTTTCAAATGGCTTTTGCAGATCTTTCCAATAAACTGACAATGATAAACTGGAGGTTAACTGGGAGAGTTACTTTCACAAAACAGTAACATATCATCCAGAGGGAAAAACAGTAATGGTAAATATGTATTGAGTCTCAGCAAAGGAATTTTTTAAACCAAACACGTGTTATGAAAGCACATGCCAAGGTGTTAACTAATGTACATTTTTAGAGAGTATATTCATCATTCAATGAAATAATGGAAATATACTTTGGACTTCTCTCTGAAAGACCAACAACTATAAACTGAGGAAGACCACACACAGATTTAGACCACTGTCGATCATTTCATTTGGTAGCAGTGTGTGTTTCTTGTGGTGTTTTTGTCTCTATAAATTGGTTGTGTTTTTCTGTGATGAATGTTATTTGTTTAATGTGCATATAGACTGTGAAAACAAAATTTCCTCTTGAGGACAGTAAAGTCTGAATCTGAATCTGGTCTGGTTGCCGCTGCTGACTACAACATTGTGAAATTTTTAAAAAGTTGACAAATGAAACAGAAACTGTCTGATGTAAATAAGAGTCAGCATCCCCCACAATAGAGTACAAATACTGAAACCATGCCCACATTAATGCAGACTTTTTTTAGGACAGAATTTTATGGACTAAACCACACTAGAGGATACGCGAAATCCTATCATCCAAAGTTCAGATTCCTGTTTCCGCCAGCTTCTGTTGTCGCTAATCCTGCCCCGGCGCCGACCCCGTTTCTTTTTTATACTTCATTCCCAGTAATTACTTCCCACAGTGACTAGAGAACCTGGGTACTGTAGGTGTCAAAATGAGAAGCAATGCCTTGAGCAAGTAACCGTAACGTCATGCTGTAATAGCAGCAGCATATGAGAGAACTGTCAGGTGATTCCTCCTGACCCCCATCCACTCATGAGGCTTGGTGTTCCCATCCTGTGCCAATGATGATGACACAATGTAATAAATCCACCCCTTTTTCCCCACCAGAAACAGAAAGGGAAAAAAACAACACCACGAGTCTTGTCTCCTGTTGTGAATGGGAGGATGACAGAAGAAACCAGTGGAATATAGAGGACCATGGTTTGGGGGCTCTAGGAGTGAGCATGACTTCAGAGATATTTATAGATTCCTCCAGCCCTGCCTAAAGCCACATTGTTGTCTCGCATTTGATTAGTCTGCTATTGTATTAATAAGCAATGCTGGCTTGGGAATGGGTCATGAAGCAGCTGTTTTTTTTTTTTTAAGTTTAAACACAACAATCACTGGTGCTCCTGGAATGAAATTATAACATGTAAGAAAATAATGAGTATTCGTGTACTTAACCACAACACAGAAACATGGATCGTTATTAGTCCAAAAGCAGATCTGGCTCTGTGATAAAGCACAGTTTTTACACAGCCATATGGCAGCAGATATTGTCATGTACAGTAATTATCAAAAGACACAATTAATTAGTAATTTATTTGACAGTGCTGTGAGCTCGCTAACTCTCCAATTCATCAACTGCTTTCAACCTACTATCAGCAATACATTGATTAACATTTGCCAATGGTCTTTTATCAAATATTTATGTGTGATTTGCAGAAGCAAAGTTGGTACAACTGTGGGCCTTGGGGTACAACTAACTATTGATTTTCTTTAATGTTTGATCAGCTGATTTTTTTCTTTATTAATCAGTAAATTATTTTGTTAGAAAACACTGAAAAATACTACTAACAAAATAAAATAAAATACTTTTATTGCTTATTTAGTTTGTATGTATGATGTTCTTATATTCTGTATGCTGTGGCCTGTATAGTTTATGGTTACATAAGACAAAGAAAAGCTTGTCACACCTGACAAGCTGGATCCAGAAAGTGTTTGATAATGTTGCATGGAAAAAAAAGAAGAAATAATTTTTTGTTGATCAACTCACTGATTGCTTAACTTAATTTCAGCTGCGTGTGAGACAAATGTCATGTTGTGTCTCTAGTGACAGTAAGTCAAGTTTGGTCTTAAAGGCCCCCCTGCCAGGCCTCATGTGTCAAAAGTAGCATAACCTTACAGTTATGCTTCAAGTCTTGTGCTTGCATGGCATGGGGATGAACTAATGTAATCATTTGCTACATATCATCTGTGCAAAGTTAACATCACTTCCGAGAGAGGCTGAGCCATTTGCTGCAGAAAGCAAAAGCAAAGCAAACGTTTACAAATAAGTAACTCGAAGAAAGCTAAGACTAGACATATTCTCCTTTCCCTTTCTGTCCCGTTCTTTGACACACAGACAAAAAGGAAAAAGTGAACAATGAGCCATGACCCAATGACAGACGTCTATAATTCATGGAAGCATTTGGAGGAAAAAGTGTTTTGTTGCCATCATGCTCTGCACTCAATGTGCTTTCTTTATCACTTCCCCTCCTACTCATGGGGTATTATAGCCAAGCTTTGTTCCCCATCATGGACTAATCAAGCTGTTTATCACTGTGGCCACTGGCCTTACTAAAAGTGTCTACGACTACCTGCCCTTCCTCTGCTGTCTGAACAACTAAAAACTCTTCCTCAGCCAGCTTCGAGAGCACACCACCATTTGACAACATAAAATTACTGAACAATTTTCTCTTAACAACCTGACTAAGGAGAGTACATATGTATAAACAACAACTTATTTTACATTCAGAGCAGATGTAGCAAGGCAAGCAAGCACAGAATCACTTCCAGTTTCATCATTCATTTGGAGATGTTTTTGGTTTCTACACAAAAAGCTAACAGGGCAGATACACTAACTGAAAAGAGTTTGATTCTTCTCAAACTTCAAACTCCATTCAAGCTAATTAAAATATGAATCGCAGAGTCAAACTCACCTTTAGATACAGCAAACATCCACAACTCAAAGACATTGTCCAAAACTCTGGCCTCAAATATATCCCAGCTGCTCGCACTGTATGTTTTCAGAGGACAAATGCAGGTTTTACATCACAACTAAGTGAGAAGAATTGTTGATGTTAAAGCCAAGTATGATCTATGAGAGGGGAAAAGGAAAGTTAACATGGATGAGATCAGGGAGTGGAGGAGGACAATAAGAGCACTACAGGGGCTGTATGTGGTCTCTGATCCTGTCAGAAACCTATGAGAAGAAAAATGAAGGGAAAGGCCTGGAAAAAAATAATCCTACAGATCAAAAGTGTGGTGAGTTTTAAGTCACACCACATGCTCTTGGATTAACAGTGGCATTGCTTGACAGTCTACGAAAATCTGCTGATACCACTGTGCAAGAGATTAAAACACGTTTTTACTTCATAGAGCAGCTTATTGGTACATAATGATCCTGGGTGAGAAATGATATTCCTACATGGATGTAACAGGCTATTGAATTATTCAAGGCTTCTTTATTTCATGAGAGAAAAAAGTTGTTTGGGTGCACCAAGATGAATCACACATGATGTAAATCAGCTGAAATGTTACAATCTTACAATTCCCACTTGAGAAATTGGTGAAAGAAAGAAATATTACTCAAACAGTGTCTTCACTGGACAGTTTCAATAAAACATGCCCCTGAGATAATTCATGTTCCCCATCTATCCCCACACAGATCTGAGATGGAGTCAGAGGGGGAGTATTTTTGGGCTGCGAGTGTTTGGCAAACATTACAGTGATATCACGCTACAAGCTAAGAGAGCAAATGAAAGTCTTCCATGTCTCCTACTCCTCTTAAAAGCACACTTTTTTTCACTTTTTGTTCTGGTGCATCAGAGTTTTGTATGTTCACAGAGAATAAGAGTCACATTTTCAGCTGCTGTTTCTAACCACACAGCATCTCATCAAGTTTAGAACCACAACCAAGTGTGTGACTCAGGATGCAAGAAGTGTGAGGCTGTGCCAGTGTTGTAATGCCAGAGCATTAGATGATCAACGGCTTCTGTACTGTGGTCATCTGTTTGGCAGTTTACGAGGTGTATGAAAGGGATGTAAAAATGGCTGCTTTAATAGCATCTTATCTCTTGAGCTGCTCCATGATCAACATCAGGAGGAGCATTTTAGAGGGGCTATCCAGAGCTCTGTACAAGGCTTTCAGTGACAGCAATTTAATTGAATCATCTGAACAGCTGCTGGCCAGAAGTGTGGGACACAACACAAAAACTACAAATGATGATCTGCCATACATGTCCCAACAGCACCCGACAAACAAAAGTTAGCGTTCTTAGGTTGTAGAAGGAAAGCAATCAAGATGCTCTTACCCAAGGACCATAGATTGCGTGTGGTTATGTATGGGATTAAAAGTTAAAATTTTCAGGGCCAAACTATACAAGATCTTAAAAGTAACATCAATTACGAAATGAAAAAGTATTTGGATTCCTGGATAGTCCTGATCTAGAACTAGAATTTAAAATCAGAATGGACTTTGGATCTGCAATGAACTCAGGCCATCTGCAGTGCTCACTGTATTTATGTAATTGCACAACTGTGCTCTCAGGTTTTCATTACTATGTTAAATTTCACAGTTGTTTCTATTTTCAATGAAAGTGTTCTCGCTTCCACTGATGCAGGCCGCTGGCTTGTCCTGGTCTTGTTGGAGGCAAACCGCTACATCGGCACTAGAAAGATCTGTTTCTCTGTCACGTTCCCACACCAAACAGTGCGGGGCTGCGGAGAGGACTTTTACCATGTTAGGATATTTCTCATCTCCGCTCTGAATCAACACTGGCAGGCCTTCCATCACAGCCTGCTGTTTTACAGCTCACCTGTGAAAAGTCTTGAGGTACTGGCTAAAAGGTCCGTGGAACATTGGCGCCTCACTTCTTAAACTGAGACTAAACCGCTTCCAAATCTCCAGTTTGGACAAGACCTCAAGTTCTCTCCCAGAGAAGACGGAGTTGAAAGGTAAAAAGGGCAAGTTCAATTGGTCAATGCCTTGGATCCAGGAATCTGTGTGAACACAGATGCGTGACATAGTTTAAGCAAGTTAAACTTGTCTCTCAAGGATACTCACATGATACCAGAAACGGCACGTTTTTCTCTTTTAAATCATTTTGAAACTCATCCAGTAGTTTACCTCAGTCTAATTTTCTAACCTAGTCCTAAGACAAGTATGAAGCACAACTAACGCATAAATTCAAACGTTTTATCTTTGCTAACTGGTCCTGGGACAGGCCTTATTGGACTTTATTACCACAGAACAAGGAGATACTCAAACTAAGCAGCATATTAATTTCTCTCTCTCTACTGCCACACCAACCAAAAACACATGTTCAACTAAAAACCATGCTTCGCTTCAAAAAATGTGCAGATTAGGTTTTGTTTCTGCAAACGCTTCATGGCTCAAGACATGCAGTTGTATTTCCTGTTATTAATACTTATTCTTTTTATACTCTCTCTAGTCTGCGTGGAAGATGGAAGCACAGTTGGTGTGTGCATCCTGCGCAGACAGGTCCATGTGGACACAGAGTACTCACAGATGCATTAAGTACAACACTGGTATTAGTCATCTCACTGATTGCTGTGCATGCACAGTTTGAGTTTATCATAAATGTTGCTAAATCATGCTTAAAAATGACTCCTATTCCCAGAGAATTAATGATTAATATATCAAAAATTCAGCATAGAGAGATTTTATTCAGGCAGTGGTTTAGTTCCTACTCTTCCCTTTCTTTTGTACAAATTAACAGAGATAGGACTGCATATCACCTCTGAATCCTACATTGGATGGTCAAAGGCTGCACAGGTTATGTGTATGAGTGAGAGGCTTTTCTTCATCTGGACTGAAAGACCAATAACAACACAGTGTGTGTCTGTGTGTCTGTGTGTCTGTGAGTCTGTGAGTCTGTGTGTCTGTGTGTGTGGGGCTAGTATTCCTCTCAAATCAAAGGTCACTTTCTCATCAAAGCTACACAAACTAATTATCTCATGAGCCACACTGTGGCACCACAGAATATACTTGCGTCAACCAACCCGCTCTCTCTGTTAATATATAAACAGAAAAGGAAATAGACAATGAATAAGTTTCTCCTGTGCTGCTCTGTGCAATCTGAATTCGCGCTACACAAATAAACTTGAACTCAATTGGGATATTTTTAAAATCGATCTGTACTGGCTATAAAGCCTCCAACCCCTTTCTCAGCCTTTGTTTACAGAAACCTTTTGTGGTCTGGGTATGCCAGCCATGCCGTGGCACAAATAAATAAATAGCAGCCAGCAGTCTCAATTAACAATATCCGCACTGACAGCGTGCAGCCACAAGCAATGCGAGCATAGCCACTCCAGCTCAAGGGTCTTTAACATCTGAGTGAAAATAAATCTCCACAAATTGATCTAAATTACCGCAAATATAGTACATAGGCATTCAAAAAAAAAAAAAAAAAAAAAAAAAAAAAAGGTGCAATGCGCTTTGATGTGACAAACTACAATGATGTCAACTGTTGAATAAAGTTAAAAAGGAACAAAATCTACATAACACGGCAAAATCCACATCAGGAAGACAAAGCAATATTCCAAACAAAATCTGTAACAAGGTATTTTTTTTGAAGTACAAGATATATAAAGAAATAATTCAAGACACTAAATGTCAATCTAAAACAAAAGATAACAAAGTGAAAAGGAAAAATGAACAGTGTCTGTGAAGAGGGCCACTAATGAGAGAGTCCACCAAGAGGCCTTGGGCACGTCTTAAGGAGCCACTGTGAAGAATCAGACTTTTTGTGCATTTACAACAATTGTTACCCCAAGTGTTTCACCAGTCGCAATTTTATGGTCAATTGTCTATGAGAAAGCCATGGTTGAAAATAACTCACATGGCATCTCCACTAGTGACTGCCAGGCTTGTGGGAGACTCGGAAATAAAGTATAGTGGGAAAGTCAGAATCCAGACCCAATCAAATTGAGAATTTGTGGCCAGACTTGAAAATTACTGTTCACTCATGGTCCCCATGCAATTTGACAGAGCCTGAGGTGTTTTGCAGAGAAGAAAGGGAGAAAGTGTTCAAATCTGGGACCTTTAAGACTGCAAGACCGAGAACTCTTCAGAAACAAAATGGTTTTGCTACTAAATACTACAATCAATTAATTTGTGTTTTAAGTGTATACTTAATTCAGACAATTCAGCCCCTGGTTATGTTTGCTTAGAACATTTCCTACTGTATGACACATAAGACAACAGATGGTGAATTTTTATTATTGGTACTGTATCGGTATTGCTGCGTGACTGAAAAATCCATCCATCAAATCCAGCTCCAAAAAGACTTTCAAGCTCACTCTCGATGAAAAAACTAACATTTGCATTAAAGGGAGATGTCCAATAGAGATTCATTCTATTTAGTTTTGTTAGGTTTTACACCTAGCCGTGTTAAATAGGTGTAATATTAAAACCAGCATGTCCCAGACGGTGTAGCAGGTGTTCATGAAGCTGGTGGTGGTGTGTTGACCAAGGAGGTGTGTTGACAAATGGGGTCACACCTCTACAGTGGCGCTTTTAAACTGCAATAACAACCAACACTGTATGAAAAGTAGCTCAGGTCATTGATAAAAATGCAGCGCAGCAAAAGAAAACTTGTATAATAAACCATTTAAAAACCAAACACAAAATCGCACCTGAGAAATGTGTAACCTTCATTTTAATAGCTTTGTACTGAATTGTAACAAGACATAGTATTGTCTTTCACTAGCTAACGCTAACTGCATCCCGATAAATGCCCAATTGCTGACAATGAATCACGTCTTCAAGCCCGAGCCAGCCAGGTTAGCGTTTCATCGGGAAGACATCGCTGGATGTTGGCTAGCTGGCTGGCTAACGTTAGCTAAGCTTCATTGTTAGCCCGCTACTTTAGAGACTAGCTTAATAACAACGTCCATGTGTCTCCCACCCTTGGTCTTGCTCTCTGTTTCAGACACTACTGGAGGGAAACGGCGCTTCAACCGCAGCCCTGACCGGTTTTTCTGCCTTAGTGCAGGAAGGAGGACGGCTGCTGTTCGCACACACACACACACACACACACTCATACACACATACACACAAGCTAACATTACCGTTTTAGCTTTAGCCCCGCTTAGTAGCAACTGACACATGGGTGATGATGACAGCGATGAAGGAAACATAATTCAGAGAGAGCACACTCACCCAGAACCACCTGGACACTCTGAAGATCACCTTCGAGTCATAGTTAGAAGAGAGTAGCTGTTATCTGAAGGAAAACGTCGTCGAAGAGGAAAACGGACTAAGTTTAACAGAAAAATGTTGTCGCAGCAGACAAGCAGAGCGCAGCGCTGCTGTGTGTTGACAGCTCAGTGGGACAGACTGAGTACTACAGCGGTAGTGAACTGGCCTGAACTGGCTGTCTGACGGCAGGAAGTGACATGTAGTCTGGTGAATACCGCCCATTACCATAAAGTGAGTACGTTACAGCTATAAAAGGGAGCTGGTTCAGCCTCACGTGTCACAGATTTCAGACTGCAGAAATGGCACAGGATGGTGAGGTAATAGTCATGATGCTCTCTTACTAACAGCTCACCAATGGTGGAAATTACCCATATTTACTCCATTACTTTGAGGCACCTAACTTGAGTATTTCTATTTTATGCTACTTTATGCTATACATTCCACATAAACACCTCATCTGCACACCTTCAATATAAAAGCAAGACACCCAGACTGAAAAGGACACACACATCTTTTTTTGTTGTTTTGTGTTTCTGTGGTTGTTTTGCATCTGTGTGCAGACACTTTGCATAGTTTTGTGGACATTTTGCATTTCTTTTTCTTCTTTTTTCTTTTCTTTTCTTTTCTTTGCACCAGTAAACTTCTTGCGTCAGCTTTGAGCCAAATCATTATTCTTAAGAAACTCACTATTATCTCTTATGTAATCCTTTATTCAGTAACTACAAGATATTCATTAATCATTCAGTTTCTGATTTATTCCTCACCAATTCAGGATTTTGTGTTTCTCCTGAACAACCTCCCCTCTCCACTTCTGGCCAACTTGCAAGGTGAACAAACTGTCCCACAGGCTCAAATCATCCACCGTCTTCCATGTCCAGTGCAGTGGAGTGATCACTGACGTACGGGCCAAGAAAAACAAAAAGGCTCGTTCCCCACTGCTGCTTCAGATGTGCTAATCCTTGCTCGTGATCGGTTCTGCAAACAGAATTCCACCTTTTTATGTGGGACGCGCAGTTTGTTTTCCTTTCGCCCAGTCTCAGAAAGGGACCGGGATGAGGCCCAGAGATGGACCAACGCCAGCTCAGCATTTATCATAACTTCAGATGGCATTAATGGAGTACAAACAGAACATTTGTCTTTAGTTTATTGGATCTATTAGGAAATGCAGATGGAGATATGAGTTGGTTCTTGGGTTTTATTTTCAGGTGAACAACAACCAAACATAAATCTGTTACAAAATAATGCACAAGGTGAGTTTAAACTGGCGGTGTGTGTGTGTAACAACTGACCTTGTTCAGATCTCTCAGATTTCAGGGCTCCTCTCCAAGCTACAAACATAGGATAAATACCAATCCATTAGCAACAGTAGATTGGCTTATAAGCAGCAGCTGTATGAGTCCTTTCACTGTGGCCTCATTTATCACATCCCAAAGGCAGTAAAAATGGTATAGAAGTATATATATATATATATATATATATATATATATATATATATATATATATATATATATGAAGCACTGTTTGAATAAAAGATGACTAAGATGAATAGATATCAACAGGGCTGAATGATATGGTTTACAGTTTATTGAATTATGTCCTAACCCGACCTACTGAGTCATGTTAAACAACAAACAAGGTGTTGAGTAATGTTAATTGCTACTGCTGGTATCAGCAATCGCTTTGTTACACTTCATAAGTTGTTTCCCAGTCATTTGTCTCAGACAGACATGTCACTTGAGGAAATGTAACAGGGAGGAGCAGAATGTGCTTCATAACTTTGCCCTAATCTGTGTATTGTTCAGTTATCAGGCCTTAGGAAGTCCCCTTGGTTAAAAATGCCCCAGTTAGTTGCTCAAGCATCATCCTTTAAAGCCCTGGAGCAGGCAGATGGACAGAGGTCTGAGGGATGATGGAGAGGACGGACAAAGTTCTGGCCGTCTAGTCTGGTGCTTATCTGCTCTGTCGGCCCCTTTTCCCAGTCCAGCCCTGATAACCCAGGTCGACAAAGCAAAATACAGGATATGACCCAATAACCTTGCAAGGCAGCAGGGGAGCAATATTGTTTTATTAGGGTAGGTCTTTCCTGTAAACCTCCAAACATATCTCAGCGTTCTCAGCGGGCTTGATGAACGCAGTCGGGACAGGAGTTGTGACAGTAAATGTATTTGCTGCTCTGTACTGACAAACTGCCGCAAGTTAGAGACAAAAATGCACAATGCACCTTTCGCTGTTACCACCCAAAACCCTGCAAATTTTACCAACACTGATCAGCTGATGTCACAGTTTATTACACACACACATTAGCCAAACTGTAAAGCAGTACACTACAACAAGACAGATAACAGGCTAGCGTTTGCAGATTTTATTGCCTCTCAAATGAAAGCACAAGATCAAGCGTGTATCTACCTCTACCTCTGAAAACGACAGTTGTTTGTCATTTTGCCAAGCTTACAGCAGAGACACTCTGACCCTCTTCTTTAACAGACAGACTCTTTTTCTGTGGGAGTCCAGACATGGCACAGGTGCAGATGTTAAAGGGTCTGGCGTTTGCTGGGATCCAGTCTTGGAGGGGGAACTCATCCCCCTGCTGTTGTTTTGCTGTTGGTTCTCTCCAGTGGCCATTTGCCTCTTCAAAATCCCACTGGAAAATACCGACAGGTCAAAATAAATATAATGGGAAAGGATTGAGAGTCATATTTATGTGTCATCATACTTATGAAGTTTTTGAAACAAAGGAATATTTGTCATCTCTTTTTCTGATACCCTGACCCTGATCCCTTTCCTTGCTGCCTGTTTTGTTACAGATACTGGGAGCTTATATTCCTGTTACTAATGACTAACCTTGTATGAGCACATCAACTAAACCTACAATATGAAGGGTTTAGCAGTGTTCACACACAGTCAAATTCCAGGCCAGGAGCCATCACACAAGAGACCATAAACATTTCCCAAAATAGCGTAGGGGTAGCACCGGCCCCCTATAGACAAGGCAACCATTTTTGTACTACTTCCTAGGCAGACAGGCCCAACCCCGGTTTTTGGTCTTTAATCAAAAGATCCTTTACAGCAGAACAATTGGGCCACAAGGCAAATCTCAAACAATTCCAGCCCTCGCTGTACCCCTTCAGTCCCCCCTCCCCTCTCCCTCTTCCTCACCTCCACCTCAGCCTCACCCTGGTGCATAACCGGCACTCAGCAGAAACGTGCAGGGAACACAGAGCACAATAGACAATTCAGGCTGTGGTTAAGCTCGGCGAGCTCCGACTGCTCAGTTTAGACAGGCAGCATACTCCAAAATTATTGTGTGGTTTTATCGTGATCAGCGATTATGGAGTTATTATGAAAAGCTGGGGGGAAAAAAGAAATTTTAATTAATGTTCTGTGTAAATACTGCTAAAAATTGTTCACCAGCACGGTAATCTCTTCCTTTCTGTCCCCTCCTTGTTTCGAGGCATTTTACAGTTGGGGGAACCTCGGGGGTTTAATGTGGAGGAAAAGTGTTGCAATCAAATAAAAAGTGACAGTTTTAAGGATTAAACATTAGACACAGAGCCAGCCTGTAAGGAAAGAATCTTTCTGTTAAATCACTAAATAAACAGCTTCTGTTAATTCTAACCACCAAGAGTGCCCACCAGGGAAAGACTAATCTGTAACTTTAACTGCTGTTGTCTTTGTTCAGAGAGACTACAGATTAGAGATCTGTTCAGTACTGATCAACCAAGATGACCCATCGTAAGGAGTGTGCAGATTCAGTCTTATGAGTGTTGCACACTGAACTGAGCCATCCCAATACTGAATATTTGGAAGCTCCTGTTGTTATCGAGGGGATAACGGGCATCCCCCAACTAATGAGAGCTGAGATTAGATTAAGATAAAGAGGAGTTTTCACACAGCAGCACAGTAACTGCGCTATGGGCATTCACGTCATTTGCTTTTTCCTGTTGGGTGCACGGTATCAAGTTGCAATTGTTTGCGCTCGCACCATTTGCCTTTGTTTCTGGTTAAATGACATCCTACCATAGAGCTTGGCTTTCTACAGCAGCACAGCGAGGGAGTTTCTCTTTGTGGCCGTGAGCTTCAGGGCCCGAGGAGGAAAAAGCTTGTAATTTCACTCCCCTCGCAAACTCAAACTATGCCTTTCAGGGGAGTGGAAATTATATAAATGTGAATAGTCAACGCCAGCTTCGCTATGAAAGCCGATATTTAATTCTGGGGAGCAATTGTACACTGCGGAACAAAGTTAAAGTACAAACCCTGCTTCTCATGCTTCTCACAAATGACCTCTCCATACACTTCGAAGCAAAAAACCCTCACACACACACTCATCCCTCTACAGAGTTTGACTCATCAATCTTATAAAAACATGCTGACTGTCTTCTTCTTACAAGAACCTCTGACTGCTGTCTGACTTACTTCCCTGAGAATCACATGTGAAAAGAACAGAGCCTGGTTTGCAGTAACACACACGCTGTCCTCACTATCACTTCTTCTTCTGTAGTGGGTTTTGGCTTAAACATGGACAGAACAAGCAGTGAATCAGATAAGAAATTGCAGTGGCACTGAAACAAGAGTCTGGAGGCACAGTTTTTGTCGGCACCGTCCCCGACTACTCTTTCAACTGGCTGACCTCAGATGTGTGTTCTCATCATGAAGGGACAGAGCCAAATCTAGCTATGCGACACTGCCCAGCCTCTGAGTTTATTAGAGTTTATTACACTCAGGGGAAACCCAGTCATATAGTAAAAACAGCAAGTGTCCTCAGTTTGTCAAACATTCATCAGACAGTATATCTGTGTATCTCACCATTCACCTCTTTCAGTGCTGCGTTGTGCATAGTACACATAAAACAACAACACACCGAACAGCCTCGCATCACCACAGCAGTTCACACAAGGTGATGTGACACAAGTTAACAACAGTCAAACACCTCTCACATCAGTGGAGCATGAACGATCATGTCAACACGCTGTCACCACCTAGTGGTACTTTTTGAAAAGTACATGTCATAGCTTAATAAACACACCTCGAGTACTGCATCTGAGATCACTGTTCAAACACTTTCAGTTTCCTTTCAAAATCCACAAGTATGATTTTCCTAATTACATGGTTACTGACTGGAGACTAACCAGTGCAGACTACAGTGTGTATTATTATTATTTTACAATTTGAAGGCACTAAAGAAACAGAGGTGAATACTTGAGGTCTGTGATCAGTACTGCTGATTTAAATTACATAAAGGTAAAATATTACTTTCAGATTTGACAAGTTCATAGCACAGAATAAACATTAAATCTGGGGGCTTTAAAGGGTTGTTAATGGCCCTTTTTCACAGCAGCCATTTTGAGTTGTCATTGTAGGAAAAGCAGAGGTGTTACTAATAACATTAATGATGGATCTTTTTCGTTCAAGTGTCCCAGGAAGTCATGACAGTGCAACAGTCAGCCAGCATGAGCAATACAAGTACCCTGAAACTGAAGCAGCTGAATAGAATTCATCCATCATTAACTGGATTGTTAGCAGTGAGCTTTTCCTACTGTGACTCAGTTAAAAAGGCCTATATATGCTAATATAACACAGTTTGTTATTACTGTATGAAACCTGAAACATTTGCCTGTGACTGGTAAGCTAAATCATCACTGCTTTGTAAGAATATGTCACACTGCTCCTACACGTCACCAACAAGGTTAAGTACTGCGTACTGTAAGCTCTGATACTTAATTCGTTCTACCCACCTCCAGATCAGAGCTGACTGGTGAAGAGTCACAGGATGTATCTGAAAAGCAAAAACTGTCGACTCTGACCACTCGCACTGTCTTGTTGGGAGAACGGTCCTCCGCCGCCTCCTTGGACAGAGTCACCTCCTTCAGGCATATCTGCAGACAGAACACAGTGGTTTCCACCAGAAACAAATCGCACTCCAAGAACGACTTACTGTTGTGAAAAGTCTGCAACAACAGATTCTTACTTTTCTTGCAGGGTGTATATTGACATCCATGTAACGGCCCATTTCAGTCATCCTCTGGACATTTTTTGTCTTTGAAGAAACGATTGAATAATACCATGTTCAAACTCAACCCACGACATTAGACAGAGATAAACATGACTTGGCTAAACATATATATAATGAACGAAATAGCACAGTAAGCAAAATTCCTATATTGTCAGTGTTAAATAAAATGCAGTTTGTTAGTATTTCATTTATTCAGGAAATCTCATGGAGCATCAAGATCTCTGAGAAATGCAAGCAGTAATCTTGTCTATGCAGTCGGTGTAACAAAATATTCCTGCGTCATTCCTAAGAGCCAACATTAAGCACAAGGACATCTTACTTTTGTTTCTGCTGATGAGTCAACTTTGTGTTTTCTATGTTTCTTCATAACATCTTTCTCTTCAGTGGGGATGCCTGAGCTTCCTAAAAGGCTCTCTGTGTCTGGAGAAAACTTCATAGCGCGCTGCCCGGTCCCTCTCTTGCACCAGTGGAGGACTAGAATCTGATGAGGTTGGGTAAAAGGTCAACAGATCAAACCTGGGATCATTTAAGTCCAGTGGTACTGCCCACTAGCCCAGATTTTAATGGGAATCTATGATGCTGTGTTTGTTTCTGTGTTGCATTTTATGTGTCGGTGATAATTTTATTACGGTCACAGCATCGATGATCGCTGCTGCTCCAGAGAGGGTTACGAACACGTCAAATCTTTCATAAGATGAATCAGTATTGTCTTATAAATGCTACCAAGAACAATCTCCAGTTATGTTGACAATGCCTTAGTTTAGAGGACTTTAAAAGTCACACTGGGCTATAAAAGGATACGAGAAGATCCAGAGTGACACAGCAGATCGCTGAGAGTAGCCACGGCATGACTTTCAGAAGAAACCTAAACCGAGTGTCGTAGAGGAGTATGGCAGCAGCGTAGAGGGCACCAGACAGTGAGCACAGCAGTCCTGAGAACATGTAGGCCCAGGTCAACATCTGTCCTCTGTACTAAGGACAGAAAAAAAGTAAATGTCATCCCCTTAAAAGAGATGTATCTCTGGGAACACTTTTGGGAAAGCAGTAAGAACATGAACATGAAGTTGAGTGGCTCTTTGTCACTTACGGCTCTGCAGACTGCAGGGAACCTGGAGGTACAGGCAATGACAAAAGAGATCAAGCCGAGGATGTAGCCCAGGATTTCAGTGTTGTCCTGCTAGAATAACAGAAGGAATATTGACTCTGAATCGACTATAAAAATGCAAATCTTTGAGTCGGTCTGTGCTTACTTGGAGGGTGACATGCAGCAGTCCCCTCCCACTGAGATGCCTCTCTGCTGGGTGGTGGGTGACCGTGGACTTCAGAAAACCTCCCGCAACCACCATCAGTACGCACACTGCGAGGAGGTGCTGCCTCCTGCGCCTCCTCATTGTCCTCAGCCTCCTTTCTGAGAGAGAACACTGCACATGAGAACGGGATGGTTGCAGGTGGAAACAGTTAACAGTTGTCTTGTTTGGTTATCTGCGGAGCTCGGCTGATAAGTCTCCTCACTGTTTTGCCTAAAGGGTTTGGCCGGCTGTATGCTACGACTAAAAACACCTGTGCTGCCTTTTTTGTACTTTGTCTGAACAATGACAGAAGGTATGGGAGTGAGAAGGTTTACTAAGCATCATTATGATATGGCTTACCCCTCTGTGAGTTCCAGCACAGGAACGCTGGGAAGCAGCAGGACACAAAACTGACAGCATCCATAGCAGCAGCAGAAGCACCCATTAAAATCTACAGAGAACACAGCAGAAATAAGTTGTTTGTGCCTGCAAATAAAAGAAGAGTACCATGATTAAATCTTCATGTTATGTTACCTGAATGTACAGCTGTCTGGACAGAGTGGCTCCAACAGTACTGCACAGGTTGCCGAAGAAGCAGTAGAAGAAAATGATGGTTTGTCCCGGGTTTTCTCCACGAAATTTGCACCTCTGATACATCAACCTTAAACAATGTAACACAGGTTTAAAGCTACAGCTGTTAAATAAATCACCGGAGCAAAATCTGCAAGGAAAACTACTCACACGAGGCACGACAGGAGTAAAAACAGCGCAGACAGAGAGCAGAGACCGATGGGGACGCAAAGTTTGTCTGCGTCACGGGAGAAACAGGTGGCGGCTAAATCCACGCAAAAAGCGAGCAGATTAGAGAAGAAAGTGTTGAAGCCTCGTCCGGTTTGATCATCCGCGGTCAGCAAGCGTCCACCCATATTTATTTACCAATGCTGTCTACATTCCGCGTTACTGAGGGGGGAAAAGAAACGTATCCGTGCACCTGTTCAGCCATGCAACCGCCGTGCAAACTTGCGCGTCAAACGCACGACGCTCAAGAGCTTGCGAATATTAGGGAGGGGCTCAACTGGGATGCACCTTGTAGTACGGAATGACAGAGTCGCACAGCACTCACAGAAGCAAAACAAACGGAGGCTTTATCTCATAATAATGACTTACTATACCACTAAGTACCACAGGTTGCAGTTGGTTCTACACAGCCTTGATGAGGCACTAATCCAGTTCATTCTGAGTGGGCTGGGCTCCATACATTCCCCCTATTAAATGCTTCACTTTATTTTTGCCTTGGGATATTGTAGGAGTCTTTCCTCCCCTCAGGAGCAGACCTATCTTGTTGGCTGGGCTGTGATCACTGGGCTTATATTTCTGATGATAAATCACCTCTCTCACTTTCAATATGCTTATTTGTGTGCTCCCCACAAACATAAAGAGCTGAATGAAATTCAACAGCAGACAGATGAAACCAGTTAGATGTTTTAGGGCTATCACACCTCTTATTTTTTTAACATCTAGGGAATCTATATAAAGCTGGTTTATATACTCCTAAACTGCAGCAAATTCAGCTTTTTAAAGAAACAAGCCCTCATGTGAATGAATGTGCCCTTGTAAATGAATCATTATTTGATGTGATTTGACTTTAAGAATTTTGTATTTGCAAATATAGATTGCTTTTCTTTCCATGATTGCACAGTGAAGCATTAATCAATGATAACCTGATTGAAATGGGATAAAGAGGCAACAAACTAATGTGAAAACATTAATTTTATTCTCAAATCCAGCCTCATTACATTAGTCATAATTGTAGGTGGTTAAAATCTGTATCCAACATACAGTAAATCATTTGGTTGATGAAGTCATTGTGATGTGAAAACAGCCTCAGGAGAAAATCTGAAAATGTGTTTTGCAATTTCCGAATGGTGAGCCCATCTTCTCCAAACACTGTGGTGACATCTGCTGTACAACTGGTGATCCAAACAGTGGAATGCATTGCACCAATACGATTCAAACCAGAGCAGAACAACCCAACCTTTCCATACCCACAGGATTCAGGGGCCATAATCTCTACCTACAGATTCTGCTCAGCATCAATTCCCTTGGAATCACGTGAACTGTTCATTAGGATTTTTTCCATTCCTTCTGAAGTGATCTGTGATCGAAAGTGCTCAGACTGTCAGTCACTGTCAGGCATCCAGGTGTCTGTTAAGTCGGCGTACTTTCTCCTTCTTGTTCCTGTTCCCGTGTTTTTTCCAGGGTTTGCCTGCCACCATCTCTGACTCAGCTTTACCCGGGCCAACAGGTCCACTGCCTGGTTTGTAGCCCATGACAGACTGAACCCCCTTGGAGAGCGCCCGCACATTCTCCTAAAGACAGAGAGATCCCATCAATGCTCAAACAACACTTTCACAGTGAATGCGTATACATAAGTTCAACTTTACAACAGTGAATAATTGCTTTTAATGAACTTTCCCTACTCGTAAGAGGACTGTACCTGATGGAAGAAGTTCTTGTCAACCACATTTTCAATTCTCTTGACTTTCTGTTGATTGTTTCTTGCTGTGGAGAGGTCACAGTTGTCTGGGTCTTTTCTCTGGAACTTGTTGTGCTGTGGCTGGAAGTCTTCAGCATTAATATGTGGAGGAGGATGGCAGTACAGAAGCTTGCCCTGTAAGGAGTCCACATTGTCAGGCAAGATGTGTTCGAGAGGCACTGTTCTACTCAGGATGCACATATTTTAATATATGGATGGTATAGCCATAATATTCTCAGTCGGCAATTATCTGAAACAAAAAATATTTCTTACAACAGCTACTCTAACATGCAGCTGTGTGGACAAAGGTCCCCACTGTCCACCAGCTTCAACAACAATAAAATCTATTTGCAACTGAAACTTTTTGAACCAGATCCTGGTCTGGAACTTACGTTGACATAATCCTTCAGGATGTACCGGGCTGACCTGGGCTGATCAGGCTGGCCGTGTGACGTCATAAAACCTCTCATGTCTGGAAAAGAGACGAACACAGGATAAGGAACTTCATAGAACCATTATCTAAGCACACAATGCTTTACACAGATGGATCTCTGTTATATGTATATGAGCAGATTTTTTTGGTTTATTGTTAATTAATCTGTCTGGTAGTCTCACATCCATAAGCCATTAGCAGCTCCTCAGAGGTGGGGGGCCTGTCAGGGTCTTCATCTTCTCGTGGTCGGATGATGTTGATGCCATAGGTGCCTTCTAACACATGCCGAGGGATTGTCTGACATACGTGGCAAATCTGTTAAAGACTTAACCACGACCAGCATCCAAGGAATTCATGCCACTGTAAAATGAATTTTGGTAATCTGAATTCATTACTCTGAACTACTCTGAATTACTCTGCATTCACTCAAACAGTTTGACAGTGAGTTGGCTGTGATTAGCGTTAGTTTAAGATTGCTGTCACTACCTACTATACAAGACAACAATCTACATGTTGTTTAAGGACCACATTCCCCATAAACCATCTGGTTGGATTCTGCAGGTGCTGTGCCAAAAGCAGATAAAGGATATAAAAGAGACTGCAGGTACGTGGTCTCTCATCTGATCGATGGGCAGGATCCCAGAGCAGATCATCTCAGCTTTAGTGGAGACAAAAGAGGGCATGACCAGACCTGGGCAGTCACAGAGGCACAGGCCTGGCTCCACATACAGGGTCTGCAATACATGTTTAAAAAAAACAGTTACACCTTAGGCTTTCTGTTGGATGTTACGCAAGATATGAATTCATATAGAAAGGATTTAAGAGTAGTCCTGTACCTGAAAGTGCTTAGTGTGTCCAGGAGTGGCAGAAACAGACACCTTCTTGTTCCTTAGAATAGTGTTGATGGTGGAACTCTTCCCCACGTTAGGATACCCGACCTGTTTGATTCATACATGATGAAAAAGGACCAGTTATAGAATTTTTGGTAAACATGGTTATTTGAGAGTTTTTTCTCCATTTGGAGTAAGAACTTTTACCCACCAGTCCCACGGTCAGTTGTCCTTCTTTACACGTGGGCCCATTGTGAACAGCCCTAAACATGTCCAGCAGCTCGTCTTTATGCAGCAGACGGCTGGAGTTGTGGAGGGAGGATTCACGGGATGAACCTGCAGTCCTCTCCTCTTCTACATCCTCATCTTCTGAGCAGGTGTGCCACTCTTCCTCATCTACAGTTATCTCTTCCTGTTGCTCGTCCTCTGTACCACTCTCCTCTCCCTCTTCGTCCTCCTCCCTTGCCTCCACCTCCACCTCTCCATCTGCCCCTTTTTGGCTCAAGTCTTCATTTTCTGGCTTTCCATCCTCTTCTGGGTCACTCTCTCCACACTCTGGATCCTCCACTTCCATGCCCTGTGGTAAGAGAGGAGATGTTTGAGTCATTATCTGCTCTCAACAAAGTGCAGTGTAAATATATTACACGTTCAACAGCTCATCCCCTCACCTTTTCCTCTGCATCTAGCCTGTTGCTCTCAGCCAGGGCAGACCAGAAAACTGCCCTCAGCCCCTCTTTCTCAAAATGTCTGGCCCAGAGTCGCCTCTGCTCCCTGGTTAGCAGGTCTGCCTTGTTCACTAACAGCATGTTGACCTTATTTTCCGACACCTCCTTTACGTATACCTCCTGCAAACACAACAAGAAACAAGTTATACAACCAAATGGAAAGTGAAATTGCCCAGATACAGTATTTCTGCTGGTTATAGGCAGGAGTTTAGGGATTATATTGACATGTACATTTAATTATGGCAACTAACAAAAAATAACACCATCTTTTATGAAAAATTAACGGCATAAAAGAAATGAGAATTCATCAAAAGGACTGAGAGTAAAATTAGCTCAGACACTGTTAAAATTAAATGTTCTCACCAGGTCGGGACATCTGAACAACAAAGGATTTCTGGCATCAACAATTTGAACGACCACATCACTGAAAGAAAACATGACAGCAGTTTTGCCATGAGCATCACATAAAGAGAACATATTCCTCATTAAGAACAGGGTTAAACCAGCAGCTGTACAGTGCTTTTGTCTCTACCTCCTCTCAATCACTCTCCACAGCTGTCTCCAGAACTCAAGATTCCTCTCAAATGGGGTGAGAATGAGCTTCTGTTCTTCTTCCAGCCTTTGGAAACGACATACAACATACATCAGATATCTGAAAATGTTCTGTGTGAAAACTTTCTATTCCATGAACACGTAACAGCAACTGCTGGATAACAATTTTAAGAATATAAGAATTATACCCACTGTGCAAGCTCTCGTCTCCACTCCAAGAAGCTGTCTTTCTCTGCCTGCTGAAGTGCATCTGGACTGGTGCTTTCATCCCAGTGGGGGCTTAAAACAGTGAGAGATGTCACAACATTTATGAAGACAAAATGTACTTCAGTTTTGAAGTTAAATTACCTAGATCTCTTGGGCTTACCGTCGAGGAATTCTGAGGAAATGCTTGTTATCTTCATGCAGCTTCTTCAGCCTGGTCTTCTCCTCAGCGGTTAACAGGCCTGCTCTGGCTTCCGCTGGCACAAACTTTATGTTGAGTTTCTCTAAGAAAACAAACCAAGGAAGTAGTAGAATCAAAGGGTAAAGGTGCAGTAGAAAACACTGTGTGAATGCAGCAGCCAGTGTAAATTTGACAGACATTTATGATGAGGTCTGCACCTAGTTTGACATGTTTACATTCAGCTGTGTCACAGAGCACCACGTACTGGGCGGATGCGTACACCTTGCAATGCTTGTAAAGTGAAAATTTTTTACAGTCTTTGGGCACAACTTAAGACTTACCCGCAACAAACTCTGTTCCTGCCAATTCAGCAGTGGCCAAAAAGTCATCCATGGAACTCTGTTCTGTCACTGACTGCAGGTTCAGCCTTCCCCAGTCATAGCCATCATTCAGTTCACTAGTGTGGAGCTGCAAATGTGACAAATAAGGAGTTACCGTGCAGAAAAGTCACATACAATAGACACATTAACTGTCATTAGGACTTGCTACAACCATGGGATCCAACCAGATAACTGCCGAATTTACCCTAGGAACCTGTTTATTAAGAGCAGGTACTCACTTATTAGCTTCACTTTTCATATTTACAAAGCAGCTATAAAATGACATTTCCTTAAGGGAGTTTGGTGCAAGCAGCGAACCATACTTATTGACAGCTCTGCCGACGACAAAGTGTAGTGAAGAAGTTCAAGCAGGTTCACAACTGTTTGGCACTTAATAATATATTACGAACAGCGAGATAACTAACATCTATTCCTTGATTCAAACGTGATTAATTAAAGTTAGGTGATGCAGTCATACCCAGGAGTCGCCCCTCTTGTTTCCTCGGCTTGCCTGGAGTCTCTCTTTTATCAGCGCTCTGCCCAGTCCGCCTCCGCCGCCTGTCTTCTTCTTTCCCATACTGACTCCTAAAATGTCAAATTCTCTCACAAAACAGCAGTTTATTAAATGTTAACGGGGGAAACGCGGGTATCAAACTCTAACTACTGCTCCCCATGTGCACTACGTTGTTGTCGTAAGAACCGGAAATGGGTCAAACCAATCGAGTGACGAATCTACTTCAACCTCTTGAAATATATTTCTTTCTTTCAAACAGTTACTATTTCACAAATCGTACCCGAGTGATTTCCGTAAGAAGCTCGTCATACAACTGCTTTGTGTAAGCGCCTATAGTAACGTAGCTATGGTACAGTCCACTTGTTTGTCCAGCTGTTAAATATGCCCTGAAGATAATGGGACATTGGCAATTATGGTTCCTAGTGCCTAACAGAAGTCACTTTTACTGACAAATAAATATAAAGACAACCCTAATTAATATGGTGCATCATTTTAAAGGCTTCGTGTTGTAAGTAAGTGGGTGAAGTAATAAGTAAAATCATCTCCCGTCACCACACAAACACGCACAAAATTGATGTACGCACTTCTAATGTAAACCAAAAGGTGGCAGCATAAAGCAGCAGAATTACTGTGACTCCCATTTACGTCTACACAAACCACTTTGAAGAAATAACACAGGCCTGGTATTAAAAAAAACCATCCTCTCTGTAATATACGTGTAGTGAATTCATAACACTTCATATCATACCATATTTTTCTTAGTTAGTTTTGCGTGTGTGATATGAGAGATGGTTGATTTCATACGAGGAGGAGAGCACTGATGCCCAGGTTCAAATTAAATATTTAGTAAATGTGTCAGAGGGAAAATGTGTTTCTCATATTCTACTTTGAAAAAGTGCGAAACCCTATGTCCACAAATTGAAAGCTGAAAAAACATCAGTGTATCACTTGTTCTAAAAATATATTCGAACTTTCTATGTGTTCAGTTAATATTTTATAATGACATTACAGACTTCATGTTTTATTTTATATAGCTAGTATTACTTTAATATCCCTGAATGAATTTTGGTTTTCGGTATTTTTAAAATTATTTTGCATTTTTTTTCTTTATAGCAACATGAAATGTAATAACATTACCAAAAGCCTCATGTGACTGATGTTATTAAGTGTAATTGTTGCATGTAACTACACCTAAACAGTCGCTCTTGGTGCTTGTGGTAGCTTTTTCAAAATCCTTATTCTCAACTATATTATAATATTATAGTATTTGGAAACAAAACAAACAAACAAACAAACAAAAAAAAAACAAAGTTGAGAGTTTTGTATCAATGAACGGAGTCGACATAAAACTATTTATCTATCTATTGCTATTTGGTTCAGTCCTCCCCCTACAGTCGAGCTGAAATGGTTTCTCCCTGTATATAAGCCGTGAGGCTCGACACAGAGTAGCAGACTGTACTCTGCTTTACAGTGACTTAAGACAGGAGACACCACCATGGACAAGAGCACTTTAGAGGATGGACAGATGAAGTATGGTGTCTTTGCGTTCAGTTCTCGTAGAGTAGCTCATAAATGACCTGACAGGTGTTAAACACTTGTAGGATTTAGAAGTAATACAAAGTTTTTTTTTCTTTCTCTCTCAGTGCTGCTGTTGACTGGAAACAGCAATAAAATGCTGCCTTGGAAGAAGAATAAGTTCGACCTGATTGAGGAAGACAAGCAGTCCAAGCAGAAGGGCTATGCGGTGAGTCTAAACTACTCTGCGCTCACCTCCTTCGCCAAGTCCTGCCCCGAGAGCGCGCTCAACAGGGTGGGCAGCATGTTCAAGTCAAAGAGGAAAAAGGTGAAGATCAGCAGCGAGGACCCCACGTACACGGTGCTCTACCTGGGGAACGCCACCACCATCCAGTCCAAAGGGGACGGCTGCACGGACGTGGCGGTGAGCAAGATCTGGGGCAAGAGCGAGATGGGCAAGAACGGCACCAAGATGAGGCTGACCATCAGCGCGCAGGGCATCCGGATGGTGCATGTGGACGACAAGGCCAGAAGGCCAGGACACTTGTATTTGCTGCACCGGATAACCTACTGCGTCGCGGACCCGAGGCTACCCAAGATTTTCGCTTGGATTTACAGGCACGAGATGAAGCACAAGGCCGTGATGCTGCGCTGCCACGCAGTGCTGGTGTCCAAGCCGGAGAAGGCAAAGGCCATGGCGCTGCTCCTGTACCAGACTTCGGCCACGGCCCTGGCAGAGTTCAAAAGACTAAAAAGGAGGGACGATGCCAGGCACCAGCAGCAGCAGCTCATAGGGGAACAGACGATCCCGCTGGTCCCCCTCAGGAAGCTGCTGAACGGACAGTGTTACTACAAACCCCCGGTGGAGCGCAGCCGGAGCGCGCCCAAGCTGGGCTCCATCACAGAGGACTCCGTCGGGGAGGAGGAGGAGGAAAAAGCGATGCACTTTGAGTGTGAGGACATTCTGGACACGGACGATGATTGCGTTGCCAACGGTAAACAGGAGTTGACTCAGATTATTAATGACTTGGGAGAGATGAGCATAGGGAACGATGTGCAGACACTGAAAGCTGACCTCAGAGTCACCAGACTCCTCTCTGGAGAGAGCACAGGGAGCGAGTCCTCCATAGAGAGCAACCAGGAGCCCCCTCCGCTCACTAATGGGTTTGAGGAGGTAAAGGTGCAGGAAATTGCCTGAATCGTTTTAGGCATTTTCTGTGCTCCTCTGACGCCTTGTTTTGTTGAGCCAAGATGTCTCCACAAAAAACATTTAATTTGTCGTCAACCTTGTGTTGGAGAGTGTTTGTCTTATCTGTGCCTCCACGACTAATTGAGAGGGACCTAGAGAAGATCCTCTGAGGATCTGGGACAATCACACACAATTAGGCTACTGAATGATATTTTAAGATTGTGCGAAGACAGAAAAATACATGGAAAAACAAGTGCATGCCTGTTTGAAAGATGACTGGTCGAAGCGACAAAATCCCAGTGAGTCTCAGGACGCACGGCACTAATTCCATCTCTTTTATTTAAGAGGATTTGTTGCAGCCTCAAGCTTGTTTGCCTAGCGTTTTTTTTCTCTCTCTCCCTTGTGAAAATGGCATTTTTCTGTTGAAAAATCAACATCATCATGATCCAAAAAGAAAACAAACAAAAAACCATTCCGTTTTTAAAGCACGTTTAAAAGTGGTTCAATGGGTCTAAACTTAATTTCCCTGTCAGGGCCGCTTTTTGTAACAGCCTGTTCATTTATTTTATTTTTGCACTGTTGTGGAATTCATTCAAGTATTATGTTGACTACATGTATATAATATGTCAGTTGGTATGTTGTCTGAAACATAAATGTCATATCTTTGCTGTGCAAAAGAAAAAAACACCTTTATGTATTATGATGTAAAGTAAGATGTTTTAAGTATAAATATGTTATTTTTTAAAGAATAAAAAATGTGGTTTGTTATGTGAACCTCATAGAATTATCAATAAAAATAAAAGAAAATGACACAAAGTGGTTGAAGTTTATGTGCAGATTTGTGTTGGGAAACAAGAAAGCCATGTTTTCCTTCAGTGCTCTTTAATATGAGCGGGGATTTACCTTGAAAGTCTCAAATCGAGGTCAGAGTTTCACCGCTGGCTAAAAGTCACATACAGGCTGAAAACACAAAGACACCACATTTCTCATCTGTGTAGATCTAACGGTATTGTCAGTGTTATCATCAGTGTATCTATGCTGTTGTTTGTGATATGCTTTTTATATAATAGTCTTGGCTGGATCTGTACTCTTGTATTTATTTCTGGCTAAATTGCTTTCAGGGAACAGGCTGTAAAAGTTATTCAGTTAAGGTACTGAAGGCTCATTCATTCTGACTGGCCTCAGGGAAGCCAGGCCACACAGAAAGACGTCACCACAAGTGCAAGCTGTTGGAACATTACATGGGTCCTTTAATGACAAGGCAGCAGACACACCAGAGCTCAACAACACTCTGTTTTTTATTTGCTATTACGTCCATCCTACTTTGGTTAGAAGCTTCAGGGAACACATTAAGAGTCAAGACATTTACTGTAAATCTGTATCCTGTGATGCTGTATGTATCCTATTACACACATAGAAGCATACATTTGATAGAGTAGGTAAATTCCATTCGCATTTGACCTACTTCCTGGTGACGTGTGTGTGTGTGTGTCTAGGTTCGCCAAAAAATCAACTACTAAATGGAAGTGCCACCAATAAAAGATTAGATTAGTTCCTCATATTAAATGTCACTACATCATGCTTAATATCTGACGCCAACAGCCACTGTGGGAAAGAGACGCATTCAGTTCTAATGCCGAGTCAGTACATGCGACCTGTGGTCAGCGAGGGATGTGACTTGTCAAAGCAGTGATACCACTCCCTCTGCTCATCTCAAACTGGAAGACCTGTCACTTCCTTTTCACACGCGGCAACATGCCTACGCACACACTGCACAGTTCTTGCAAGTCATTTGGCTGTAACAAATATAACAGCATCTACTCAAGCACATAGATATTGATGCACTGATGTGCGTAAGGCACAGGGAGGGCCAGGGTCCACGACACACAGCATCCAGAAGATTCTCAGTGACACCAGCAGCACTGATGCTGCACACTAACAGGACTGAATAAGGCATGAAGAGGGGGAGAAAACAGGCTCACTGCTGCCCAGAGGAGGTGGATGTGGGGATTGTTATGTGGACAGACTGTGTTTCACCAGCTGGCACAATCCCGCTGGCCATGCTGAGGTATTCACTAAAAACAAAACCACTCCTGCCGTGGATTTAGAATGAGATCCAGAGACAGAAGGTTAATATATTTCAGCCAGCGGTTGGCGAGACCTATGAAAAGCTTCACAGCGATTCATTATGATGCAATGTGCTTTCAGGAGACACACACGCACACACACACACTCCAAGTCAAGACTGTCTGTGGTTGTCATATGTTAATTGTGCATGTGAGCTGAAATAGCACCACACCACTCACTTAGATTTTCTTCCTCATGTGGTCTGATGCCCCAGTCTAAACCAGCCACAGCCTCACAGAAGTCATGCTTGTACCTCGAGGTCGGAATGACATCATCAGCGTGTGCCCAGCTTAATGTAATTAGCGGACAGCCCGTGGTCCAACCACATAAACATAAAGACAGATCAACAGGCCATTTATCTGCCGTTCCTGCTTCGTGCGGCTGCCTGCGCGTTTACAGTCGGAGGATATTTCTCCCTGACCTACATTACATTCTCATACAGGCTCTCTCATGTCCCACCTCTGCAAAAGCAATCCAGGTCTCTCAATCTCCCGGGGTTGCCTGGATATCAGCCATATGCACAGACAGCCCACTCACACAATTAAAGGTTTGAAAGTGTTTGCTGTCGACAAGCGGCTGTAGAACACGTTTCAAGCTGCCAAGGGAGAGAACAGAGTTCCTGACTGATAAGAAAAAATGAAAAAAAAGAGACTTTTCAATATTCACATGCCACATTCAGTTTTTCCCCTGAACAAATACTCAGATGTTTGCTTAACCTACTGTCAGGCATATGTCGGTCACAGGGAAACAGGAAGAAGAAAATTGCATGTCAGTCACAGAGGCCAAGTGTGCTGCTGTTGGACTTTTAAATATTTAAACTTAAAAACCAACTGGATTGATTTGTATAAAAGATACTAAAAACAACAAAGCCACTGTTTAAGGCGGCTGCAATAAACAAGAGTTTTCTTATTTAGTAATCTCCTGGTTATTCTCCTGATATAGGTCAATAAAGTACTGGGAGATAGTGAAAAATGCCCAACGCTGTTTCCTAGAACCCAAAGTGATGTCTTCACATTGCTTGTTCTTGTACAACCAACAGTGCAACTCCATCACAGATATTCAGTTAACTGTCACGTAAGACAAAGAAAAACAGAAAATCTTTAATACTGAGAAGCTGGAGCTCAGAAATGTTTGGTAGTTTTTGTTTTGAAATGGATCAAAAACGATTATTCGAAATGCGTCAAAATAGTTGTTAGCTGGTCTGTAACAGCAACAATGTGCTTTTATATGTATTTTATATGGTCGAAAATGTATTCAGATTCTTTCCTCAAGTGAGCGTAGCACCACCAGTATAAGACACTTGAAGTATCAGTAGTAAAAGTACCTTTTTTTATTTTAAGGAAACCTCTTATATCATTGTATCTACTATTATATTATTGGTTTATTAATGCTGATGTATCAACGTGGAGGCAATTTAAACCACTTTATATGCTGTACTTTTAGAAAGATTATAAAATATCTTTATCTGTTACATATAAACTAGTGACTATAGCTGTCAAATAAGTGCAGTTTCAGTAAAAAAAAAAGAAGTATATTTTCCTCTGAAATGTGGTGGAGTAGATTTAGAATGTAACATAGTATGTATATATGCAGTAAATACATGAAAGTATATCACAGGGTTTTCCCTGGTTACTTGCCACTCATTGCTCTCTGCAGTGACATCCTGTAAACACATAAAAACCCTTCACCAAATTGCTCTGATTGAAGTAGACTTAAAAATGCTCAAATAAACAACAATTGAACCCGGTGGTCACGGCCAGACCGGCCTGACACAGAAGCAGAAGAGCAGAGTTTCCTAATTATCCACTAGTGGAACGGCGCCGCGGGCAGTCGCTGTACCAGATCGTCGCCAGTGCCAGGCAGCTGCACAGCTTCATCCTGAGCTACAAAATCTGTTTGTGTATAATGCATGAGGAGAGCAGGGAAAGCACCAGAACCGTTTGCTAGTGCGCCTGGATCTGATTACACCAGTTGCACGGGACATGTCAGAGAGGTTGAACCAGAGCACACAGGGACAGTGACGCTCTCTTGACTGTGGAAACATATAAACGACTCTCTAAGAATAGTAGCACAGAGTAACATGTTGCAACATGCCCACAGATCATAATAGATACTGTATGTAGACTGTACCTCAGAACTGGGGGCAGGTGAGGAGGAGATGGATGCAACGCTGCTATTTGAAGGGTGGAGGTGTGTAATTAACACACTCTTCAATTACAGAAACCATTGCTGAAGGTCATTCTACACACAACACAGGATTAGAGCTGTAGCAGACCTTCTAGGCAAAGGGATGGTGAACTTAGTTGGCCTTATTAGAAGAAGATGATGTGTTTGGACCCTGTGCTTTGCAGACAGTGTCAGAGTCCACCTATGACATTACCTGAATGATGGCTGTGTGTGAGAGAGAGGCTGAGACAGGCACAGAGAGAGAGAAAGAAATCCATTACGGTGCCAGCCTCAACTCTCATTAGTGAGAGTCTGACAGCTGTCCTCCAGGAGTTGTGTGTGTGTGTGTGTGTATAAACACGCAAGCGCACTCTGTGTGTAGGTACAAGTAATTTTCACGCTCGCCTGTTTCACAAAACATTTCATGTGCTGCGTCCTCTAAGGTGCTGCTCTGATGGAAGCGGAGAACAGATACCTCAATGGGAAAAGACTGTCATGATTTAATTAATTATTGAGAATATGTATCCGTCAAAAGTAACTGTGTCTGTAAAACATTTAGATACATGCCAGTGATTTATGCACTGGTGGCTGGCAGGATGGG
Organism: Lates calcarifer; assembly: GCF_001640805.2. Lineage (NCBI taxonomy): Eukaryota > Metazoa > Chordata > Actinopteri > Centropomidae > Lates > Lates calcarifer. The sequence goes on along the minus strand of NC_066849.1, from coordinate 15,373,187 downwards.
TTATCTAATGTAAAATTAACCTCTGGATGAAAAAATAAATCCACGGGGAAAACAAGACTGAGAGTCTGCAGCCATGCTATACTGGCACTTTGAGCTAAATGCTAACATGCGTGTTTAGCAGGTAGTGTGGATTTTCTTAACCAACTTAGTTTAACACTAAGCACAAAGTACAGCTGAGGGTCCTGGGAAATAATTTGACTCAGATGAAAAGTGGAAAGTCAAAGGATGACCTAAGGTCTAACAATTATTCCTGAGGGGATCACCTGTGTGGGTACTAAATTTCATTGTGCCCATCTGTCTCACTCAAAACCATATATGCCAACCTGGTGGCGTCAGAGGTAAAGTCAGAGGACCACCAAAATCATTAGGGTATGTCCTCCAAGAACCATGAATGTCTGTACAAACAATTTGTGCAAACCTATTCCATAGATGCTGAGATATTCCATGAGAAAAATGTAAACTTTGATGTGCTGATGGCGCTGCAGGTAAGATTCAACCTCTGGGGACCATGAAAATCTATACAATTTAATGGCAATAACTGTTGAATAATTTGAATCTGGACCAAAATGGTGGACCAACCACTGACACTGCCATCCGAAGGAGAAGAAAGAAAAGAAAGGAGATGTATAGGAGAAAAGGTTTTGTGGGATTCAACATTAGTTTCCCTGAGCTGGGATCATAACCTCCTCTCCTTTCTTGGTTCATCACATACACAGTTGCATGTACTTACAGAATATTTCATCACTGTGCACTGAGCCATCATTCAACCTCAGAAAAGAGCCCGACCTACAATTTCCCCCGTGAATCATACATGCTGACTGTCTCACACGACACTTCTCATTTGATCTCAATACAGTCTGCCCGTGTAATGAGCCATGTCAGTGACTATGGACTGAGCCCCAAGAGGCCGTGAAACTCTAGATCTCACAGTGTCCCATTCAGCCACCACTGCTCTTGTTTTCCACTCGCTCCGACACAAAAGCTTCGCCCCTGGAGAGCCATAGATTTCAGCCGGGTTATTTCGGTCTTTCCGTTCACAGGGAGGAAATGGAATAATAACAGAGGAGAGAGAGAGAGAAAATCATGGGTTGACCCTCAGACAGACAGACAGGCTGTCTGAGCATAATGCAGAATCCATAATTGGATTTGTGAGGCTTTTTAGTGTTTTTTTTTATGAGACACCCATCAGCACGTTTTGTGTAGGGGGACACTTGAGATACATCTCTGCCTCCCAAGTGCTTATCTTTGCCTTTATTGTTCACAGAGCAAAGTGAGAGTGTTTTTTTTTTTTTTTTTAATTCACCTGATACCATGACTTTTCAGATCTGTATAAATATGAGGAAAACTATGGTGAAATCCACACATGTAATTCTTCCTGCTTCAAATACAGACAGGAAACAGATGCAATGTCCAGCACTTTGGTCCTCCAGCTCTGTCCCATAGCATGCCCATGTTTCTGTGTGTACATGAGTGTACCTATAAGCGTCTTTAAGTGCTTTCACCTACTGACAGGAAGGGTTGGGGCATCAGTAATATATCTGAGGAACAACATGCAGATGTGAAAACCTTGACCCAGAAGTGTAAAGGTGCATGCTACTATAAAGATTCTATAGCTATGTTTACCTACTTTGCACCTGGCTGGAGTTTTACAAATGGCTGTTATCTCAACACATGAAATTTTATTATCAAAGCTCCAAAGGTTGAACTTTGCTCATGCAATAGATTAACCTTACGCATGTATATCTGTGAGGGCCCTCTGGTTATTTACTGAGAGACTCCTAAAGTTCAGATGGATTGATCAGACTAATCAAATCTGAATTTTCCATTGGCTGTATAACCTGTAACAGACAGACCTTGTCACTGACCAATATGTCCTGACCACTGTATTTAGATCAATTCTGTACAGGGCACTGTGTACAGGCACGTGGCCGCCTGGTATCGACAGGACTGTTGCTGCTGGAAGGGATCAGGATCTCTGCTTTGATTGAGCAAGTGTCCGATACATAGCATTTTGCCAATATATCGTCAGTTGACATGAATGCATAGGTGTCCTATTGACAGCCCATCTCTAAAGTAATCAATAAATGGCCATGCTCAGCTGGGTGCAGTCACCTTTGAACTTGTGGAAAATGCCTGTTTTTCCATCCATTTACATGTGTAAGTGCTTTGGTCTGGTGAAATCTGGTGAATCGTGATGACACTTCACTGCTTCTACTCTTTCATGTACATATAAGACAGTATAAGGTGTGGTTGTACATGTAGGGTGAAAACTCCAAAATGACAAGATTTTAACAGCTGAGAAAAAGGTCTTTGTAGTGGACTGTATTATCTTTCCTGAAATGGAAACATGAAAATCACCTAAATCAGATATACAAGTTTTCACATGACAAGACTCAGACAAGGATTTTACTAAGCAGAACTGACACACGTTATTGTGTTCAGACAAATTTAAAATGGAGCGTGACTGCATCCGTGGTGAGGATGCATCCACGTGAGTTGAAAATCTCTCAACCCCGAGTGAAAATTGAGTTCATCCTGTGGCTTTATGACTCTGCTTCATAAATGAACAAGGACTGAGTGGAAAAAGGAGAGAGACTGGTGAACAATCAAAGAAAGAGCTGGAGTTTTAGGTGAGTTCTGAGACTTAAAAGTGGCCTCTGTACAGCTTGGAGTGTATCAACACATTACACAAACAGTCCAACCATGAAATTAGTGCAAATAACATGAGGCCAAAAAAATGTCTGGTCTGAATACATCTTTAAGCTTGCCTTTTTCTGCATGGAACACCTTATTAGAAGGTTTACCACCTCCCTACATGCTTGGCACTGACTGCATTTAAAGCCTGGAACTGGAAATAACATGCTGTAGAGGAATCAATTGAATTATGTGCCAAACAAATGTTTCAGTGACACATTTGAATTATTTTAGCAACCTATCAACTTTTCTTTTGTTGGCTACAGAGCATCCATACTGTGGGATGGATGACTTACATGATGATCGCTGTGTCCCTGATAGTTACATAACAAGCTCACAAGGTTGAAGTTATTCAAACCCACGTTTTACTTCAGCACCATGATCGGGAGGTCTGAGGACTAGACATCAGGAGAAAGCCGCAGGAGGAGGACAAAACAGCATTCAGCACTGAGTGTATCTCTGCTCCAGGCAGACACGGCCAAACCATGTGGCTCCCTGCAAGGGGAATGTAAACAAAACTAACTTTTGTTCATAGAAATTCCAGAAATGTTTATCTGTTGTCACTTTGTCCAAGAACCACTCCCTGGAATCACACCAAGATGAAAACTACAGAAGTACAAACCCATGCTGTAGATGATAGCTGATAATGTTTACACTGTACTTCATTATAGTCTCGTCTCTGATGTTGGTTTGAAAGACTGTCACATTGCTGTTTGAAAAAAAGTCAGCAAGTGACTCATATTCTGTATAACTGACTGACAAGATAATGACTGACAGCGTGGTGGAAGCTTAACTTCAGAGAGCAACTGTAATTTTCATAGCTAAAAGCAGATTAAAGAGCCATAACAGCAGAGGATGAAGTAAACTTTGTGGCCAGACCTGGGCAGACTGGTAGGGTGAAGGCTGAGTGCCAGACCCTGCAGGTCTGTGCTGCACCTGACACAGATGTGGTGTGTAAAAATACAGAGCAGCCAAATCAGGCAACATCTCCAGTTGACTGCTCTTACTTACTCATACCCAGTGCTTTAATTTCACACTAATTTTGTGGTTTTATCGAAACGTAATGCAGCGCACAAAAGTTTTGCCATATGAAGGACCATTTAAAAAGCATTCATTTGTTTTCCTGATTAAGTTGTGGTGAGAAACATGATCACTGCCTGGTTTATTTTCACTGGCCAAGTTTTTCTATGAGAAGCAAGCTCATAAGCAAAAATACACTGGACACCGGGGGGTGGGGGGTTGGTGGGTCCCACGTATGGTTAGGTTTAGGCAACAAAAGCACTTTGGTTAAGGGGTCAGTGAAAAGATGGTGGTTTTGGTTAAATGTTGTGTCGAGCTTCAAGTCGCAGTGGACTTTTTCAGTTAAACTAAGACCACAATATTTCTTTAACCTTAACCAAGTGCTGTGAGTGACTAAACATAACCATGGGAAAGTTTAATAATGCCATAGTGGCTATGAGCAGATACTGTACAAAAACAAAGTATTTGTTGCTGTTGGGGAACATTTTTCTTTCATTATACCTTCAGGACCAACATTTTGCTACTCGCCAGACTAAATAGCTTTATAACATTTACTTTTCATGCTGATTTCAAAAATGCAGCCAAGGTGGTGTGAAGTTTCCTCCAGTTAGTTTTATATAAATGTAATTTTCAAGGAGATTTATTTTACATCATGTAAACTTGCTGAAGTTTTCAACTGTTTCAGCTGGAAACCCCTTATGACTGGGTCATATACTGTACACTGATCAGCCACAACATTAAAACCACTGACAGGTGAAGTGAATAACAATAATCAGACACCGGACACAGGACACCCTCACTGGTCCTGTGTCCGTGGGTCAGGGCTGTTTTGGCTGCATGGGGGTGGGGGTGGGGTGGGGGGTGCCAAAGTAACATCCAGATGAATGTCAGGACCCAAGGTTTCCCAGCAGAACGTTGTATTGTACTGAAATGATCAATATTATTCACTTCACCTGTCAGAGGCTTTAATGTGGCTGATCGCTGTACTCTTTACAGAAGAAATGAACTCACAGTGAAAACAACTGTGAATTTCACCTTATGTTATTTGATATATTATTGACTAAATTACTCAGCAAAACTATTATTACTTTGTAAGTGTTAAAATCTGTGATTATCATTTTTTTTACCTTTCTTTAAAGACACAAGGCTAAATCAAACAAAGAGGAGCATAAAAAAACATGATTGCTTTGCATATTAGACATATTTCAGATTTAAAAATGTTAAAAAAAAATCATTTTGCACCATCCTTTTGAGGCAGCAGCAGCAGCAGCAGCAGTCCTGTGCTGCATCACGCCACATCAGCGGCATCAACGTTTCCCCAACCATGTGTGGCTGGCTGTTCAGGATTTAGCCAGATGGCAGCTCATCTCTTCCAAGCCTCTTAAAGCCTCTTAAGACACAGGCCTTGAGCCCCAGGAAACAACAGAGCAACCTTGCTAGACTTCCACTGCTAGACTGTAATCTCAGCTCCACCTACAACACCGTCTCCATGGAATTAGCGTGTCATCAGGTCTCATGAGCCCCCCCCCCCTACACACACACACACACACACACACACACACACACACACACACACACACGCACAGTGACCTTGGCTGTTGCTAGGCCCACTTTGTCGTCTGGCTTACCTGTGAGGTGAACCTTAAAGTGGCAGTACGTGAGTATGATCTTTGACTTTGCTAAACAGTGATTTTATGTTTTCTTTTTCTTTTTTTTTTTTTGCTGGAGTTCAGATGTTTCTTTCCTGAAGTTTGAGTTCAGCCCAGGTTGTTGAAGCATGTCCTGCCAGCTACAAGGTTTTTCTTTATTTTAGTCGCCTGCTGCTGCTGCCAAGAACATAGAACACATCACTTCCTGTTCAACAGGGGATTTTTCCTGTGATAGAGCTACCTTACACTGTGTGCTTAGACCAGCAAGTTTTCATGAAAAAGGTGGACTTTGTGTCCTATTAACTTGATTTCTCCTTATAAAATGTTACTGATTAAGAGATTTGTGTTGCAGAATCAGAAAACAAACTCAGCACTTATCACTGGGACTCTCTTCCTCATAGTTTATATCTGTGGGCTCATTCAAAATACCTTTAGCTGCCTTTAGATAACCTGCCATGGGTGTCAATTTGATGCAGAATAACTACGTGGCACAGAACGTTCTGCAATTATGCCACAGAATGTAATGCGCTGTGTCTGATTTCAGCCACACCCAGGTGATTAAAAGCACAGTTATGTCCCGAGACAAAGACAAAAGCTCACTTTAGGGCACCTAAAAGCAAACATGCACACAGGACAAACAAGTGTATGAACACAGACACAGTAATGTACAAAACTGTAACTACAGAAATGGATGCAGACTTACACACATACACATACAATTCCCCCCCTACCACAGAAACAAACTAAAGCAAGATGTCACGTCCATTATCTAAAATGAATTGCTCATTAGCCTAAGGGAGGGAGGGGGGGGGGGGCATTGTTTTTCTGTTACAGGAATGAAGAAAACTCATCCTGGAGGCTTTTTTTTCACAGAACAGTCCAGCTAAATCAAAGCAACATTGTTCAGTACAAAAATGAGACATACCATCAAAGAGCACATATTTCTTAAGCACATCACAAGCATGTGTGTGTGTGTGTGTGTGTGTGTGTGTGTGTGTGTGCTCACAAATACACTGAGTTATGCGCATTTGTGTGAAAACATGTGATAGCAAACATGCCAGTGGCATTCTTGCAGCGACCTTTGACCTTCCTTTGACATTCCTTTCTTGTTTTTGTGTCGGCCTCTGCAGATGAATCATGTTTGTTCCCAAGCACCTGAATGTTACAGTCAAAGGGAGAAATATCCTTTAATCGACAAAGCTTTCTCTGTGATTTATATTTTTGACCTGCTAATTCTGTCCATCTGGTTAAAGCAATCATTTGGAAAACGTCTCCCACCCCCCCGTTTGATCCCGGTCTGTCATGTTGTGGCGGCCACAGCGATGTTTGTGTCGCCACTGGTGTGCGCGCTGACCCGCGGGTTATCACTGTGGAAGAATCAGCTTCCTACACTCCCTCGCTCTCGAGTCAGCAGTGCAGAAGCGCTCTGTCCGGCTGCTGCTCAGCCGGCAAATGTGCAACAATCATCTGATTTGCGCACGATTTACCTGCTCCCACTTGAAAAATATTTTTTTTGGAGAGCTTGATATCAAAAGGAGATGACAGTAGTTTGAAAAGTGGGACGCTGAGAAAATGCTTGCTGGGAAGGATGAATTATTGACGCTATCAGCTGTTATGAGCTTTCTGCTTAGAAAGTAGTATAACTCTTGTGAATGCAAAGTAATATTGTGTTTAAAACTGTCGCCATTTAGTAACTTTTTCCCTGCACAGTTAACTCAGACTTGTCTCTTCTAAAAAAAATTGTTTTCTTCTTTGTCCACATCTTTCTCTCTTTGTCTTCCATTATTCCTCTCTCAGTTACAGTCTGTCTTCCAAACAGTGTACGTCTTTTTTATTCCATCTCTTTCTCTGTCTCTGTTCAATGCTCACCATCCTGTGTCTCAGATCCTGTGTTTTCATCACAGTCACAACAACAACAGGCTATGTGTGTGCATGTGTGTGTGTGTGTGTGCACGTGTGTGTGTGTGCACGTGTGTGTCAAGGTTTCCATACAGGACGACAAAGAGAGAGTGGCAGTTTTGCAGTTTCAGAGAGCAAGCCTTCGTCATTTCCTTCCCGTTTCCTTCATTTCATTCTCCGGTCCCCCTGCTGCAAACTGCCCCCTCTTTCCTCCACCTGGAAACACACACGCACACACACACACACAAAAGAATTTGACACGCCGCACAAACAAGCCCACAGAATCATTTCCACGCACACACTTTGAACGCAGACAAAAGCAGGCAAATACAGTGCAGGTGCATCTGCAGGATTCTCACAAAAACAAAGTAACAGTAATCCAACCCTGCAGCAGAGGTCCAGTCATAAATACATCATACATTCATTTATATTCATAAATATACTTCTACATGCAAATACATTACTTGGTACTTGGAAGCAGTCTAACCAGCTTATGTGTGCCTGTATGTGCTTGTTTGTGCATGATTGCCTTGAGTGGTTGTTAAAGATTTATGGGTAAAATAGGCAGAATATTTTGTGAGTGCGAGTCACTTACATGCTGAGGATATTATATTGCATAAATTACACAAGCCACTATGTGTGTGTGTGTGTGTGTGTGTGTGTGTACGATTGTGTTTGCTTGCATTGATACAGTGCATATACAGATGCAAAATTCTTATACAGTTGCACATTTGTGTGGATTTGTGCGCCATTACTAATTTCTCGGGTGCAGTCATGGAGTTCACTGAATCAGCATGTAGTTGTGAATGACTCAGCTGCCTTTCAGGTGCAGCAGGTTATTGAAATGGGAGTCAGCAGGTCTGAACAGAGGCTTCTCTGTAATGCTTCGGCAATAATAACTGAGATGGAGTTATTTAATGCAAATGATGGTGACACAAGATCAGCTGAGAGATGCAATCTGCATCATCAAAGTTCTGCTGAATGAGAAAACAGAGCCGTCCTCTGTGGTTTCACGCTAATTTCATGGCATTATAATAAATATGTTGCACAAATGTTTACGCAGCAGCCAATAAAACATGTCCGGCTCTGCTCGCTGGGAAAGCTCGTCAGGGTTTGAGTCCATCAGTTTGCTACATACATCGCGGTGCCTGTCAGACGTGGGAACACAGAGGAATTACAGTGCACTGAACTGGATACTGGGGATAAGCACATCGCTCTATAATCTTTCATCTTATGAAAATGAAATTGACAGATACCATTGTTTGCTCTAATAAGCAAATCGTGCGAACTCTGTGCGACAGGAATGCTCCCAGTCAGGATTCTTGTGATTAAATGGGATTGTACTTTGTGTGTGTGTGTGTGTGTGTGTGCGCATGCACATGTGTATGCATATTTACAACCCAAGGGTGAAAAGGACATAGCTTTGTGTGAGCGTGTTTTTGAGCTTGCGTTGTCAAAAGTAGCTAACACAAACCAAATACATAAACTATCTGTATTAACTGTGTAAAACAACAAAACAAAACAAAACAAAACAAAACAAAACAAAACAAAACAAAACAAAACAGTGTTGGTCAGATTTGGGGTGTGTTTACTTTTATTTAACAACAAATTCAAAAGCACAATTCCCAAAATTATACTAATTTGAAGCAGCAAACACATCGGGAAGGGAAGGTAACATCAACCACATTATGTTGTTGTTATGTTTTTGTGGTTATGTTCAGGCTTCGGTTGGGGAAATGTCTCCCTGGTTATATTGAAAGACAAGGAAATACTGAAAAAGTTGATGCCAACAAGTATTGCACAAAATGTGCCTTGCAACATTCTTCTCTTTGCAGGTAAAAACTGATTTGAAAATAAAAAAACACAACACAGAAAAATGTTCATATCCTGCTGTGTCGCTCACTTGATTCTCATAACACAACACAATAAATATAACTCCACTGTAGCTAACTGCAGCAGAGTATGAAAGAATAGCAACTTAGAAGTTGAAAAAAAACCCCTCCAAACTCCAGACACTGGAGCTACAATAGCACTGAAAGCTGAATAGTAATATGTTTGTGATTGTACTTTCTCTGTGAGAAAGTACAATCACACTGTCACACTGAGCCATTCAGTGTAACAGAAGGGCAGAGCTCAATTCGAGGTGGAAACATCACAGTTTGGCCCCTCAGTTTAAAAAAATGCATCTAATCCAGGCTCAGGACACCACAACATGGCTGAACTGTGTCTGTGAGCGGCTGTGAAAAGGGAGCCTCAAAAACTGAGCGCATGATGTGACGACCCTTGTGGTCTTCCCTCCTTTTGTCATGGCTTCTGAGCCGGGTTGTGACAATGAGAAAATGAAATCCTCCAGCGAGGAGTCCGAGGATTGGACCGTGCGTGGGGGCAGAGGTGGATTCCTCTGGGTCTTGTTCCCATCTGTCGCCAGAGTCACGTGCCTCTGCCCGCCCGTCTAACCTGTCCACCTCGACACTGGAATGCAAAGCCGCTCATATCTAGCCTCTCTAAAGACTCTGGCATTCCTCCAGTAGCTCGAGAGAAAGGGAGATGAAAGAAGCAAAAAATGTGTAATAAGTTCAAAGAGGACGACAAGAGAGGATGCGGTAGAGACTGGAGGGTCAGAGGCGATGACGAAGGGACTGGACAACTTCATTTTTGTATCCTGTGTCTCTGTTTAGTCAGATTTTATAATTCTGTAATTCATTAAATGTTCCACAGATCACAGAAATCAATACAGATATTAAATAAGTACAAAGTTTACCTCAAGGTGGGACTGAATGCATGCCACTGCTTGCACACTATGGGTCACTATGGGTAAAAACATCTGCCAGATTGAGGTAATGTTAAAATGCACTTGATTCATATAGAAAAATCTGAAAGTATATAACTATATATCATCATAATCTTCACAAAGAGGATTTATTGTGTACTAACTGAGTGTATGCTGTTGTATCTAAGTGTTGCACTGATTGTATTTGGCCTCATTCAGCACTTCTGCACAGGCTAAATGGCCTAGTGTGTCAAGATCTTTACGCATTACAACTGCTTCATTACCTACTGTATTTTCAGCTCGCGTCCACAAAGTTATAATGGTAAACACTGCTTGTTTTCATTCTGTGGCTATACTTCATTTGATTGCAGCTGTGTAAAAACATGCCAAATTTGGTTGATTTAGTTTGAAGTAATCTTAGATCTTGGCCAGTCACCAACCTCACAAATTCCCCATTCGACATATCTTCACCAACCCCCGAAACTGCTGTTCTGTACCTGCGACAGGACCTCTGACCTCTATCTGTGGACAAGAGAAAAGTGACATTTTCCTTCAGTTAAATTGCGACTCTCTCACTGTGGAAAACGTGAGTCCCTCCGTCGTGCCACTTTCGAGCTGCAGTTAGACAGTTATTGCCTTTGTTACACACTCACACAGATTAGATGGTGGACAAGAGGCTTTAAATCAAACCAATTAATGAGATGGGTTTGTATAATCCTCTGCCTATATAATCTGTACATTGCAGAGCTAAGAGGATTCCATCTGAAATCATTATTGTCATTTCTTCCGAGGCCATTTCCAGTGATGAGTGTCTGATAATTATAATTAACAAAAGAGTTGGAAAAATACGCAGTGGTATGTGAGTTTAAAATTGACGTGTGAAGACAAGACCAGAAATGGTGCACGACAAACTTCATTAGTAACGCTGGCATTTAGCTGGAAAGGGCTGTGATGCGTCAAACAAGGGAAACAGATTGAACATTCGATATTATCCATTCAAACTCCAGCTCCGGCTACGCTATTACGCCTTTTTTAAATGAGAACATCTGCAGTGCTTTGACACAATAGAACACAAGCTATCAGGGAAACTCCCTTGAGATCCAGCCCCCCCCCGAAACGCAACCTCAGAACACAGACATGGTGTGACTTTGATTAGATTTTCAGGAACATTCTTAATCGTTATTTGCAGTTTTAACTTCTTGCCAAATTCCTCACATTCTGTTCTTCCCCCTTCTGGCAGATGAATGAGAGTCAGAGGGAGAACAGTATGAGAAAATGTAGGTCAGAAAAGTCTTCCTATGTCAAGTGTTGCATATGCATTGACATAATTAAAAACAGCTGCACTAACACACCAACAACAACAACAACAGCAGCAGCAGCAGCATCCTGCTGGGATGAGATTCAGCTCACGTACAAGGACACCCTCCCCTGAGAATCACTGTTTTCGCTGCTGCGGCTGGTTGGGTGTCACTTATCACACCTTTAATAAACACTTTGGGTTCTGGAAGAATGAAGTGACAAAGAGAAGCAGTGCATGTGCTGGTGTGCAATTATGTGTGTGTATGTAAGTGAGTGTACACGGGCTTTCCATGTATTATTCATGCTAGTGTGCCTTAGTTTGTACTTATATAATGGATTCCTAAACTGTTTGCTTGCACTGTTGAACATATCAAATGATTATTATTATTACTATTATTAAACAGGGTTGTGTAAAAGTTACATTTAGATGATTTTCCTCCCTAAGAAAAAAAGAGAGATAGAGAAAAAAACAACAGCAACAACAACATTCTTTCATTTAAAAATACTTGATATCAGCTGCTTTGGTCTAAAAATAATAACCAAAGCCGTGTGTGCACATAGCTAACTGTGTTCATTTGTTTATGTGGGAGACAAAAAGTAGTACATGCGCGCACACAAACATATGTACGTTTACAGATAGAGAGAGTAAGAATGTGTGAGAGAATGTGTTTGTTTTTCATGGGTCTGAGTTCTGTGTGTCTTCTGCGGGTCTTATTGTTGTCGTGCGGAGGCTCCCCCGTCTGCCAGAAAAGCCTGAAAACTCTCTTATCTCTGTGGCTGGATGGAAAACATAGGGTTTTTGCGGCATTTGTGTTGCAAAAAGCCAGAGCTCCGCTGCGCTAAGAAACACACAAAGCCCCAACACACAAGCATGTGGTTAAAAATAGATGCCCAACTCAGGGGTATCTGAGGCAGTGAACAGGCTGTCGCTGAGCCTCTGCCTTTTTGGCTGCTGTGTGGGGAAAGGAGGAGGAGGAGGAGGAGGAGGCGGAGGAGGAGGCGGGGTGGGGTGGGAGTTGTGGTTGTGGTTTGAGGAGCTTAATAAAGATTGTGTGGGTGTGAGGGTGATCCCCTTGGTGTTTTCTGAGTCTGTGTCTCTTGAGAAACCCAGTGTCATGGGTTAATGAACATACACTGACTTATCTGTCATCTCTGGTTACTGCTGTTTACACTAGACCTTTGTCTTTAAGTACTAAACCACCAGAACGTAACATACATATTCCTGAAAACAACAGCATTCAGTCCGCTAAAAGTCAAAGACAAATCGACTGCAATCATATAGCATTGTTATTCAAAAGTGCTTGACAATTTGCTTCTCATTCTCTGAGGAGCCAGGTGTCAAACCTTTAAGTTTGCACTCGATAGAAAACATCTTCTTTCATAGCAACAGGCGCCTGCAGAGGTTGCCGTGAAAGTAAAAGCAACAACCTGCAACATTTTCATGTGTCTTTGGAAGGGTCCAAGTCCAAAAATATGCAGATTAATTGGTGACTTCATAGGTGTGGATGTGTGGGGGTGACTGGTTGTTTGTCTTTATATGTCAGCCCCTGCAATGGACTGGCAATCTGTCCGGGGTGTTCCCTGCCTCTCGCCTAACGTCAGCTGGGATTGGCTCCAGTCCCCATGAGACTCCCATGGATAAGCAGTTCAGATAATGGATGGATGTATCTTTGAGACTGAACAGATTTGCATTAATGGTTGAGAGCTACTGCAGTATAAAGCTATAGCATTCCCATTTTATTCTAACCCTATAGTAAGTGCGTGGGAGTGTGTGACACTAAGGAGAAAAAAGATAATGAAGCCAAGGTCCCACGTCTTTGTTTGCCTATAAAGAGGTAAAACTCTCTCCCTCTCAATGACAGCATTAATATTCACATGATTAATTCTCTAATGTTTTCAACATGTCTTTTAGGGAGCCACCACTACAATGCAATGCAAAAAACTTGACACAAAAGATTTGCTGATTTCTATGTGACACTCCAAAAATGCAAAAAAAAAAAAAAAAAAAGAAAAGAAAAAAGCAGGATAGTTGGATGTTTGGAAATTCTGATGAATGCTGTATGAAGATCATTTCACTGCCCATTTCATATTGCATAATTTGGGATGAAAACGTCCTTCAGTCTGCCCAAAAATTCAAACAATCACTGTAACTTGAGCTTTCACTTGGGGCTGTCAAAAATGCAGAGCTGCCTTGTGCACTCTGAGAAATCTGGATGGAGCTCGAACACCTGCCAGTCAGAGGATATTTGGGTTTGACTTGCACACATTTCACAGACGTGATGGATATGATTTCTGATCGGGTGAAGGCCACTTTTCAAAAAAAATTTCTAACACAGAACTCTCACAGCGACTCAGCGCTGCCAGTGCATGAAATTGCCTGTTGTTGAGTTACAGTAAGTCAGTGAAAAGTTTGGTCTTCGCTGAGGTGATAACAAGTATAGTATGTTAACACGCACATGTGTGTGCTGTGTGTGTATGAATATTTGCATCTGTGTGTGTGTCGGTGTGTCGTGTGTGTCGTGTGTGTGTGTCATCTATGATTGTTTGTCCTCTCAGTTCTTCTCTCTACGCAAAATAAATGTTTGAACACCATGGCCTCCCGGCTCTGTACTGACACATTCATAAAGCTGTGATTTATTTGCTGGAATGGGTGTGTGTGCTGTGCACGTGCAGTTTTGTGTGGGTGTGTATGCATGTGTGTGTGTGTGTGTGTGTGTGTGCCAGAATCAGACAGGGACATTAAAAACAGATACAGAAAGTAGGGACAGAGACAGAGCAATGTGTTCACAAACATGTCAAGCACGTACACACACATACACAGACACACACACACACAAGCTCTTAAACATACACCCACAGGAAACGTGATGGATAAACAGGCGTCATGGCGGATGGCTGTGGGGCCAGAACAGACTGCTGCACTGAAATGTTTTCCTTGATTCAGTGACCTGCACTCTTCAACCTCCCGTGTCACCTTTGACCCACCTCCAAATATAGAGCAAGGATGTTTTCCTTTCTTCTGTTTTCAACGTCTGCTGCAAAAAAAATTTTTTTGAAAAGACCTGTGCTGGTCCCTGTATGAAGGATCTGTTACTTTAAATGTTCCCTCAGTTGTTTCTGTAGAGTATTTCATATTCAGATTCAGATAAACCCTGTAAGACAAAATTGGGCAACGCTGAATTTTATGGTGCCTTAATTTTCAATTCTTCTAATTTGGAACTGACTTAGACACAATATCCTGAGACACTGGGTAGCCACACATCTATTTGAGTTTAGATATACATAGGAAATGACATATATATGAGTTGGGATCACAAACAATAATTAAAACATACACTTGTTTGCTTTTTCGCCAAAAGTTAGATCAGAAGATTGCTGAAACCTAAATTAAAACTACTAAAAACCTAAACAACCATATAAATCACTTGTCCCTGTCCTCAGATGCAAGCCATAGGAATATACATATACATATACATATTCTAGGTGTACTGGACCTTCGTCGTCATGGTAACACATGGTTAAGATTGTGGAACCATCAAGGTTTTGGTTGCATTTAGGCAAAAAAACTAGTTTGTTAGATTTAAGAGAAGGTGGTTTGATTTGGGTTACAATAAATACTTCCCTAAGGTAGGAGGACTTTTGTTGTCATGGTTACACTACTAAACACGCAGTTAAAATGGTGGAACAGTAATGGTTAAAAGAAATATCAATGACTAAAGCTCTCCTCTCCTGTGTCCAGTCCCGTCCATCCACCACATCTTCCTCCTAACCTGAATTTAGTCACTCTGTAACAACACCACTTGACTTCCTTCTTTGTTCCCATCCTTATTACTGTAACTGCCAGACGATGCAAAACAATAAAACGTAACTATGGGTCGTAGTAAGATACTTGCACAGACAACCTTTTTTTTTTTTTACAGGAGGACAGCTTGAAGCTTGATACCATTCTCAGGTCTGTACGGTTAGAATACCAGACAACCTGCTTTATGCTAAGCTAACTGCTGCTAGCTTTAGCTTCATGTTTACTGTACAGAGGTTGTACTGATCTGCTCATTTAACTCATGTCAAACTATTCCCCCAAACCCAAGTAACTATTATTATTGAGAACTTAATTCTCAATTTGTTGAATGATGGACATAGTTCTATATTTCTGCATGTTGAGCTGACCTGATGTGCACAGATTAAAAGCTTTTGCTAGCATTTAATTGAAATTAATTAAATGGAAATGTACTAATTGGACACTGTGTTCAATAGCAAATGAAAAAGTCACTGACATATCATTTACTTTCTGTGTAATTATTAGGAAGCTGTAAAAACTGTCAAAACAATGTTTGAAATGAATGGATTGATTGGACCTGGGTAAACTTAAGAACAAATTAAATTAAGCTTAATTTAATACACTTTAGCTGACAAACAAGAAACACATAAGAAATGAATGCATGTGTTTGGGTGTGTTTTATGGCAGCTCTCTAAACTTTACACCATGTTCTATTGTTAAAG
Organism: Lates calcarifer; assembly: GCF_001640805.2. Lineage (NCBI taxonomy): Eukaryota > Metazoa > Chordata > Actinopteri > Centropomidae > Lates > Lates calcarifer. The sequence continues at coordinate 15,357,356 of NC_066849.1, read as the reverse complement.
CTGGAGGCCTTGCTTCATACATCTAGTGGACAAAAATAGCAATCACACGGCTGTAAACAGGAAACCGGACAGAGGTTTTGACTCTGTGTGTGTTGGGTGAGTGTGTTTCTTCTACTTCCTCTGTCCTTTCATCTGCCACAACTCTCTGTCTTCGTCACTCTTCATCTCTGCTCATTCATCAGCTCTCACACACTCGCTGTAGTCACTCAGTGCAGATAAAGAAGTCGCATTGGACTGTAAGTGAGTACGTGTCTGTGCCTAACTGACTGTGTGGGTGTGTGTGTCTTGACCTCCCTACCTCCAGCAGGATCAGCTGACCTCACTGACACATGCACACACACACACACACACACACACACACACACACACTCAGGACTGCACCGTCAGCTGAAGATGGCGCCGCGCTCTTCGGAAATTTAAAAAGTGAACTTCCACTCACGCATTGTGCCGCACAGACTGGGAACAGTCAACAAGACAAGACAATGGGTCCGGGGACATTATTAACTGATTTGCAGGGATTATTACCAGGAACACCTCTGAAAATATTTGCACAAACCCTAAAACAGAGCTGAGATGCCTGGAGAGCTGCCAGTAGGGAAGTGTGAAGGAGCTCTAAACATTGGCCCTCTGCTTGCTTTTAATCACTGTCTGGCAGTCTTATCCACACTGACTTAGAAACAGTGCTGAAGTGGAATACACTCTTGCTCTGTTATCATATCTGACATGCTGATAAACAAATGAGCAGATGATGCAGTGCCATCTGAAATCCTGGGATAATTGGTAATATTCTAAAAATACTGTGTTTATATGTCCATAAGTCCATCAAACCTTAAGGACAAACACAAAAGGCAGAAGAGGACTGAGACTGATCTACAGCCTCTCTGTCAAACTAAAAAGAGAATACAGATTTTATCACCCAGACAAGTACATGTCATATACATGATGTAGCAAAGACAATGACATTTGACTCATATACAGAAGAAAAAAGCCACTGGTTTCAGTTCAGTTCATCACACTTTCAAGTTTAGGTTTAAATTCTGGATAAAAGGAACAAAAAAGGCCCAGAAATCCTTTAGATCTCACAGACTTTTCATCTCAAAGTCTTCATTAGTCAAACTGACAGATTGTACTTTGCACCACTTGCATATTTTAATCATTTTAGCACAAAGTACAAAAAATGAAAAATACACAAAGCACACTCTTACTATGGTCTGTTTCAGCTCTCAAGGGTCTTATGCAATCTGATGAGTGTTCCTGATATTAAATATATTATTGTGAAATCCTTTCACAATAATCAAACCTTTCAAATAACTGTCCAAATGCAGTTTTAAAAGTGAAAGGAAAGACAAGGAAATATTTGTGTCATTATGAATGTTTGGCACAAAGCTGCAAAAGTAAACATATGTTTGAAAATTGCACATCACAAAAGTTCAAACTCAGTGTCGAGTGGCAGCAAGAATTCATCAACATGAACTAATCTCTTCTGAAATCAGAAACCAGAGAGCTAAGACGAAAACATCTGATGTCCTCAGGAAGTGTTGACTGAAGTGTCACAGAACAGGAATCTGATACCGACTGCAAGTATTTCTCTAAGGGCAAAACTAGAAGCAGGAAAAATTCAGAGTGCACAGTAGAGTTATCTGTTGAAAGCAAATGTCTAATAGTGGTGTCACCTTAAAATCAAAGCTGAAGAGTACATGTTCAGTGCTTTCAGATTCCATTGTGAGGAGGAGAAAGGAGGTCAAAGAAAAAAGGTCAGACTGCACAGCTCGGCTGTGGAGCTCTGCACTGTAATTGGCTGCGTGGAGCGAAATGAGAAAGATATTAGTCTTCATCATGATGATATATATATATGAACACATATTCCAATTAATGAGCATCAGAGGTAAAGTACCTGGTGTAGGTGCTAGTAATGTTTATGGGTTGCTATGATGCTGATTGAACCGGCACTTAAGACCATATGACAGAGAGTCAGTTCACCCTGAAAGCACCATGCTGTGATGACTTTCAGTTTGAGTACAGGCTGGATTTAAAGTGGAATGAACTTAAGGTGGCTTTATCTTAAGAAGTCCTACAGTGATTAAGGTGGAAGAAGTATTCAGATCGTTCATTTAAAGCAAGATTATGCAACTATTCTACTTTAAAATAACAGCCTCAGGACCATTTTCATGGTACACTGACTTGTAATAAATTGTGCCTCTTTTATTACCACTCTGTTCTTGCACTATGGAAGTTGTGTTGAGCGGAGTACAATATCCCACAAAAAGTGCATAATACTTTATAGCACTACATCGCACACAAAGGAAGCTAGCTCAGAAATTCTTTCTTTCATTTCTCAGCCTCTTGTTTGTTGCCTGACTGAGACTGATATGCTTTGTTCTCTGTACACGAGCTGCTTACACTGTCTGTAACCACTCTGACTTGGAGCCCAACAAAATTTCATGTGCTGGTGTCCTCGTTAGTGAAAAATTACATAGTGTTGCTTTAAGTAGAAAAACCAACCACAGCATTGTAAAAAAATATATGTGTTATCAGCTAATAGTAAAAAAAAAAAAGCCTTGAAAAGTAACAAATAAATGCAGTGGAGTAAAAAGTATTTCTTTTGCTCATCACTGCTTGTGGTTAATTTGTGCTTGAAGCAGAAGAGGAAAAAATGGACAAAGCACTCTCTTATTTTTCTTGTCTGTTTCAATAGCCTTGTGTGATTTAATAAAAGTTCTTGTCTGATCAACAGCCTCATCATGTTTTAATGTCTATAGTTGAATTGTTTGACATTATTCATACTTAGAACCTCAGGACTTTCAAATAATGACCAAAGAATAATGTAACATGGAAAGTAACAATAAAAATGTAATAATGCGCATTATTAGTGTTTACATTTACAATAAGCTGCAAAAAGTAGATACCTGTTTGGAATCGTAAAAGTAACTAACTATAGCTGTGATTTAGATGTAGTGGAGGGAAAAGTATAACATGGCTCTTTGGAATGAAATGAAGTAGAATTATAAAGTAGCATAAAATAGAAATTCTCAATCAAAGTACACGTAACTCTAAATTAAATGTATTTAGTTACTTCCCACCTTCAAAGGTGTGTGGAGGTTGAGAGAATCCAAACTAAACTGTGCCACTCCCCTTGTCTCCTGTCTACATGTACGCACATGTTCAAAGTTTTGCATGCACATGTGTCTGCAGGTAAGCACGCATGCACACCCTGATCTACACCCACATACTTCTACACATGCACACTCCTGTCGCCTGCCCCACCCAGCAGAGCCTGATCTGTGTCTGGCTCCTGTCCTGCATCCTCCCATCCTCCTCTGTCTCTGCTGATTAGTGGCACGGCCTGAGGAAGTCTTACAGGAGACAACACCAACAGCCTGCTGCTCCAACTTGGCCTGCACGTCTGGGCTATTTCCAGCCACCGTCGCCGCTGCCGCCGCCGCCTTCGTGGCTTCAGGATGCAGCCAAGAGCAAGAAGAAAGAAAGCAGAGGATCCTGACTCCCGCCTGCTCCTGGCTCAGGCTCGTGTCCTCAGTGGCTCCGGAAGTGAAAATGCCTCCAAAGGTGTTTAAATCAGTGCGGCCAGTGAAGACAACAACCTGGTCATGAACCCCAGAGCTTTGTTTAAAACAAGACAGTAATGGATCACTCTCTTTGATCAAAATCAACACAAAGGGCCATTGATGTTACAGGATGTTGCGCATTGTGGAGCTGTTGGCAGCGCAGCTCACTCAGCATCTTTTTTGTTTACCTAACATGGAAGGTTGGTAGCTGTGATGGGGTCTCCTTGACCTCTTGTCACCTGTATTCTCCGATATTACTTGAAATGTGCAATTCCCTGTTGTCATTTTCCTTTGAAAAAATTCCTCTGTTTATGATTCACACAGTTACTCATTGTCACAGCAGGTCACGAGGACACCTCAGCAGGTGTCGTCTTGGGAGAGGAGTGTTTCTCCTCAACTGTCTCCACCCATATTGTCTCTTTGAGACCTTGAACCGACAACCTTCCTATCATTCCTCATCTGACCTGGCAGATTACATCATGTCTGTGTCATTCAGACATCTCACTGCTCCTGTCATTAGCGGTCACATTCACAGTAATCAACATCCTCACCAGAATCCACTCATATACCAAGGAAATGTTTGCATGTGGTTAAGTGGTGTGGCTGCAGAGGGGTGTGTGTCTCTAGGTAGCGTGTGTGGAGTTTACATATAGTATTCTTAGCAGCAGCCACGTTTAAGTAGAGGACTAAGAATCAGAGATAAGCACAGGGGTCCTGACTTCTCAACTCCAGAAATAAACCTCTCAGTGAAGCCCCTGAAGACACCGACCTGATAGGAACCTGAAACCTTTAGAGTGCACTCGCAACAGATGATGTCTCACATTTTCAAAACAAGATCAGCCTGGATGTTTGTCAGTTAAAAGCTACAACTTTCATCATTAAACAGAGCAATAACATTTTTTTAAAATATGAATGAATGATGAATGTATGTTCTTTTGTTTACTTTGAGTACACATTAAGCTCCTTTCTTTTTTTTGTTTTGCCATAATCCCTTGTGTAAACTAACCAGTTCCTCCATTGTTTAATCCAAACAAATCAAAATCATCAAACTTTGGACCTTGGATTTTTTCTGGGAAAGATCTACAGCACCAGACACAACTGGGTATAGGCTAAGTCACTACTGCGTTACTGACAGAGAACAGCACAGCAGAATTACTTTCTTTATTCTTTCTTTATTGTACACAGCTTAGCCCCACTGAGGATTATATTATATTAATATATTAATACGGACGATGATACTATATATTCACACATATATTTACATGCAGTATTGTTTATATACAGATAGATGTCTTCAAGTCCTTGTGACTGTGCTTAAAACCTGAGTGCACATACTGTTCTAAACATACTCAATTACACATGATTGACACTGACAACATAATCAGACAACTTGCTGCCTTCACCTTTACAGCCTGTTTTTCTTGTTGACATGGTTGAATTAACGGGTAAACAGTGCATTAGTTGGGGACTATTTTCAGCAACGTGGTGCTCAAGTGAGTATTTCCGGCAGCAGGACTGTGCATGTGAGATTGACTCTTGTCTATGTTCATCATAATTAAGAAACATTCCATGATGTGGCTCACTGGTGTGTGTTATGTGTTTTTTAACAACAAAAGAGGCACAGAGGAGTAAGATATATCAGACTCTGGAAACAATTTTGACCTTTTTATGGGATTTGTTGACAGTAAGAAAAACACAGATTATGAGTAGCCTGAGATCTGTACAAGCAAATACATAGTGAGTAACACTCAGGCTATGCTCTGCCTGCTGATGTAAGTGTGAGAAAATGGGAATTTTGGGGCAGCATTGAATGAAATCAGCTTTCATATGTGTGAGTTTTCAGTGTTCACCTCCTGCTGGACGTTCTGCTGACTGTAAGAAAACTTTGGGAGCCTGCAATCAGCGTGACCGGCTTGATTCTGCGCCAGCCGACACGCAAGGCGCCGCGCGTTTGTTGCACAGCAACATACACTCGCTGCAACACAATGACTCGCATTCCTCACAAGATGAGCATCACAATACACACTGGGCTGTTACACACACTCACAGAGATGCACACTTTGCAGAATGTCACAGAATGGTACTTTCTCAGATTCATAGTGAAACCTTGATCTCAATTCTGAGAAAATCCATGAGTCACTGTCTTGTGATAATAAGGTCTCTGCAAATATAAGCTTGTTTTCTATTGGAAGACACTTTATGATTTTCAAGAGAAATTGATGTGTAATGTCTCCTTGTCTGGACATGTCGATGACTGTTCATATCTACTCTAGGATGTGTAGCAACTCCTGTACGGCCCGGCAGGAAGTGACAAATACAGAGAAAGCATTTCAGTGTACTACATTGTTTGTCTCCAACACATTTACATTATAAGCAGCAAATCACACACACATTCGCCTGTTTGTAGTTCACGGTGCCTTGAGGACTTCTCTGGAACCACTGTTCCTCTTTACCCTTGTTCTTACCCCATCTCCCTTCTCTTGCATCTGTGCCCCACCCTTTTGCCCTGACTGTGACCTTTGGTTGACCTCTTGTTGCTTTTTGATGTTGACATGGCATTGACATTGACTTATGTCTTCAGACCTTGTGCAAATTCCCTCCTCCACTTGTAAACTCCAAGTCTTGAAGAAACAGCCCAGGGAGTAGTTTACAACAACAACAACAACAACAACAGCAACAAAAACAACAATCTACAGCATCAATGCTTTACTTTTTATAGATTTCATTAATTGTGCAACACACAGTGATGACTGGTGAAAGCTCACAAGGCTTGACTCATGCCCCTGACTCATGATTCATGAACCAGAAAACTGATTTGTTCATTCCCACGTGATATTCATGGTGAATCAGGTTTGAGCATAACTCAATTGCATTTCTGGCAATTCATCTTCAAACTCACAACTAAATATTCACACTTGAGAACTTACATTTTAATCATTCTTCTCACTTCATGTTTGTTTGGCACTACATATGGCAAGTACTTGTTTGAATTTTGAGTCGTCTTGACCACATATACAATACTGCAGTCTGTAGTTTCATAACAAACTGTAAAAGGCAAAAGCACATATAAAAATATTGTTCACTTACATGAAGCCATCATGAAGGGGAGGATACATGCAGTTCCTCTAACCACCACCATTTTTCAGATTGGTGGGAACAGGTGATTCTGACCCTCAGTAGCACCCAGAGAGTGACAATTGCACTGGTGATGACAAAACTGCTGCCGCTGCACCACTCACAGTTACAACTTCACTATAACAACCACTGACAATTTGTTTCTTTAGGCGTTCCTGATTGGGAAATTTTACTTGGACTAGTTCTATCAGTTCTCAATGCTACACCTCTTCACCTTAAACCAACACAGCTCTTTGAAGAAGTGAGGGCAGGTCAAAACGTCCACACGTGTGCACATTTTTACATTTTTTGTATGCCCCTACTGCATTCAGATTTAAACTAGGAGAACTTGGAACAGTGACAAGTACAAACACACAGGATTATGGGGATGAAGATGACTTCAACAGCAAGAAGATCAACACACACCTATGAGCCAAAACCACAACCTCGATTATTTCATGTCAACAGGTGAACAATTGGTTCTTGTAGTGTATGTAGTGGATGTGGAAGAATACTTGTGGCCTGTGGGGTGGCCTAGCAGTGGTCTATCAACAGTTACTGATATGGTTGTGTAGGTTGGAGGACTTGTTGTGATGTGTAGGGCACTGGACTTAGAATCCTTGCTGCACATACACAGATGAGCAGGAATTTCTTAATGAAAACATGACGACTAAATTTACAGTAACTGAGTTAATCATGACTCACAATTCTAAACAACTGAAGGAGCCGATTCAGTTCCTTAAAGCAGTGAAATAATAATGAACAATTCCCACATGACAACTTGATAAAGTTGGCGGCAGAGACACAAACAGGAAGTGACCCACACCACCACAATGGTGTCTCCAACCACAATCAACTTGCTCAGATTCCAGATCAGCCCTCATTGTGACTGCGTGCTCTGTACTCTGATGTTTTTTGATTAATCCTCCAAACTGCTGCTTGGAGACATATTACAGTTTCGTGTGTTTTTGCTGAAATAAAATCCTAATTGTATTACTCCCTGGGTTCGTGTGGAAAGATTTCTCTGATGTCAAAGAGAAAATCTACTTTTACTTACTTACTTCCTCTGCTTTTTGAAACAGCCCACCTGTTGGTTTCCTAGAAACACCATCTCTCTATTATCCAAAGCAGGTGAAAACAAGACATTAACTGGCTTCACTGCCTGCACCCATTCAGTGTTACATCTATTAACTATGATTGTGTAACAGCAGATGGACCTCTGTCACTGGGCTCTTAAAGAAGGCCCCTTGCAGTAATTGTTTGAGGATGGATTTCATGGCGCTTTGCTACTGTTTATCCTCAAGCTTTACAAAGATCTGGTGTCACATTAGCGATGTTACGGCAGATATTCTGGTAAGAAAAGCTGATGGAATGAGCATTCTTTTTAAACGAGACGAGACAAGAATAGCTTTGCTATTTTCAAAAATAGTTCATTAAAGCAACTTACTACACGTCATTGATTTGTGAGATTAATTTGGTTGTTGTCATGGAAACACCACCAAATTTTGCAATCTTGAGTTAGATGAACCATATAATGAGAATTGCACAACAGGGGACTGTGTCATCACTCTACAGAAGTAAAGACCTTTCAGCAACTGATTTGTCATGTGCGTCTGTCAGTCTATTGCGGTTGCATGTGTGTGCTTGTAATGAGCAGGTTTGGGAATAATCACAAACATAATTACTTTGATTCAAAAACAAATAAAAAAAAGAGAAAGAAAATTATTCCTCATTGGGTTTTAATAAGTCTGTGTAAAACTTTGAGACTGTCCTCTTGTAAAAAAAACAAACAAACAAACAAACACCCCAGCTTATTACAAAACGTAATACAGTTACGTTTTCTTGTTAGGTGACCTCTAGTGGCCACAGTAGTTATGACACAAAGGAGCAAAGTGTTAGGAGGAGGTTGGGGTGGATGGATAGGTCCACAAAGCAAAAGACTTTGACTGAAGAGACTGTATTGCATTGTTTTGTTTTTCCATGACCATTCCACAATGTGTTTATTGTTGTAACCATGCCAACAATGGTCCCTTTATGCCACAATCAGTGCACTCTGCATGTTTGCTATTGTAAACATGAAGATGAAGGTCGGATATGCCTGCTAAGATAGGGGCACTATTTCAGGAGATGCACGTATGAGTCTGAGGTATCACGTATGAGGTTGGAGAAATCCTCTTTTGGTCATAAAATAAAATCATTATTTAAATTCCATTTTAAATAAAATATCTCATCAAAACAAATTTTCAGCACTGCAGATGTAAAAGCATTCGCTGCTGTGGCTATGTCTCTTACTCCTCTTGAATACTCAAAAGAAATGTTAATAATTTATTCATATAACTCAGGTTCAACATTATTGTTAAACTGATGAAGACGTCATTCTTTACTTCTAGCTAGTGTAGCACAGAAAAATGCAAACAAAAGGTTTTGTATTTACCCAGTGCACACATCTGGTTTTGACTGGAGAGGGCTGAATAGAAGGATAAGCAGCACATTTAATAATATTCTAGCAAAAATAAAAGTTATTGGAACATATTGAGCACATGGATGGACAGTGAAGAAATGAATTATAGCGCATGAGAAATTTAAGACATTTCTTTGGATGTTTAACGTTTCCTTTTTTCCCATTAAAGTGGGCCAATGATGGAATTCACTGTAACAGAAACCAGGCTGACTACAGTTGCCATCCTCTGGAAAGAAGCGAGCTACACTTCAAGTCTGCAGGGAGAATGAGTGTCTGATGTTCAAAAGAAGGGAGCTGCACACAGCACTGTGTTCAACAAGACACAGAGCCTTTGAAAACTCACTACTTTTGATTTTATTTTGGAGTATACCATGACTGAGTTTTCCACACTGGCAGAGAACGGTGGCATTATAAAGGCTACTCTCACTAATGACTGCTCTGTTGCTCTGTCCACTGAGGCGTTCAGTAGAAAGCTCATATTCCAGGTAAGCATGGCGTGGAACAGGCAGCTACAGTTGCAAGGCTTTGTTAATCTCTGACCAGGCAAGTTTTATCACCCATATCTTTATGAAACTGACAAGCAGAGGGCCACACGCAGCCAACGCTAAAGCTATTTCACTGATTTGATGAATGGTCAGAGGACATTTCTTGGTTAAGTTGCCCAAGGGAGAGAGACATCAACTCTGGGTAAGATTAGAAACCTGCTTGGTGCACTGCATGTGTTGAACCCTGGGACAGACACACAAGAAGGTATCACATAATGAGCAAACAACAGGAACAGAAACACTGCAAGCAACATGTGCATGTTTAAACACATGGTCTGTGGCTAAATATACAACACAGGGCGACTGTCTGGGTTATCAGGGCAAGTGATAAAGAACTGGCAAGAGTAAGTAGAAAGAAGGAAAAGAGAAGGGAGCACTTGAAGGTCTTATTTTTTTTAGCTCCATGTTGCCAGGGACAACACATACTATATCTCAACTGTTAAATCCTGGCTGCCTGGCCTAAAGCCTCAGCAACAGCAATCTAATGTCTCTGCCCCAAACTGTTTACTGCCAAATACTACATCAATGTTAAAAAAGAAGTGCACATTGGCACACACACACAAAACAAGTTATTCTGACAACAACTATTGTACTGTGCCAGGTCATGTGTACAAAGACAATGAGTGTGTATCCAAGTGCAGTTGTCATTGTTTACTATGTGCAAAACAACTGGGTTAATTGTAAAGTTAACCTCAGGGTGTAGTAAACGGTAATTAACTTCTCAGTGACACTGATCATGTCATACCTTTTAAACAGCTGTTTTATTAGTATATAACGACAATGACTCGCCCAGTGGAGATGAGAGACTAGCTTTTCCAGGAAAGAAATAATACTCCTATTCTGTACGGGCAGCGTGACGAGCTGTGAATGAATGTAAGACGCGAAAAATAAACCATGAGGTAGATACTAACAAATGCATTGTGACTCACAAACGCAATGTGCATAAGGAGTGGAAATACATTCACTTCATGTATAAGAAATGTTTTTAAATAAAAAATATCTGGGTATGCTACGGAAATCAAGAAGTTGATGGACCTTTCCGCACAGCAGGCAACAGTCAGATTTCCATCAAGTTTTGCACACATTTTAACCAAAAACAAAACTTTCAAAACATAACAGCTGCCTCATCATTTAACAAAGATCCAGTGTTTTCTGTCTGCAAATATTTTTTGTCTCTGCAGTGGAGCTGTGAATGTTGTCCATCATGATTTATTTGCTAAGCCTGCTTCCATTGTCAGAATTTTCTTTTATCAATGCACCAACTGTTCTACCTTTGCTGAGCCGAAAAAACTTTTTTCTTAACCCTAACCCTAATCCTTCCACTCAAACTGTTATGTGCAAATTGGAAAAAAAATAAAATAAAACTGGGTGGATGGAAACCCATTCAAAGATCCCTAAATGTTAGTCTGAACCAACTAGTCTAACCTTAAGGTAGATAAAAAGACCAACTTACAACTGCATAACACTAGGGATGATCAGTGACATTAAGGATAAATATATATGCTGTGTTAGCAGTAATGTGGACATTGTACCGGACTGTTGTGGTGAAGAGGGAGCTGAACCAGAAGGCAAAGTTCTCAGCTTACTAGTCGATCTACGTCCAAACCCTCACCTGTGGTCATGAACGGTGGGTAGTGGCTGAAAGAATGAGATAATGACTAATAAGCAAACGAAAATGATTTTCCTCCATAAGGTGGCAAGGCTCAGCCTTAGCAATAGGGTAGGGAGCTCAGACATCTGGGGAAGGCTTGGAGTAGATCGACTGCTCCTTTGCATCGAAAGGAGCCAGTTGGGATGATTCGGGCATCTGATTAGGATGCCTCCTGGACGACTTCCTTTGGAGGTTTTCTGAGACCTTGGGGTATACCCAGAACTTGCTAGAGGGATTATATCCTATTATATCCTGTCTGGCCTGGGAATGCATTAGGGATCCCCCAGGAGGAGCTGGGGAAGTGTTGCTGGGGAGAGGGATGTCTCGAATACTCTGTTTATCCTCCAAGATAAGCAGAAGAAAATGGATGGATGGAAATAAATAAGTAATAATTTAACTACATTTGTGGATGATGATATTGAGATGTATAAATAGAGAAATGTAGTGGGCCGAGAGGAGAACCTTGTGGCACACCTACACAATAGCATCATGATAGACAAACATCTCAAATAAACAAACAATGCATTGATATATAGCTTACAATTAAACTAATATGATTAAAATTACTAATCCATAAAATGATCTTTAGTGCTAAATAGTATTTTTAGTTTCATTTGGTATAAGTGGTTCTCTTTTCTTTTGAGTTGTTTCTTTGAGCCCTTGTGACAATCACCTCTCATGCTGACAACTCAGGACTTTTGTTTATTTCAAACTACTGTAACCACAAATATAAAACAGTCAGAACGGCAAATGTATTTGTGCAGTGTAGGCTCAAGCACCATGTTTGGTCCTGGATTTTTATTACTGAATTATTTAATAAATAATTCACAATCACTGAGTGTCAAAACCATTGAGAAACAATTATACAGTATGCACACATACTTATGGGCATATGAGACAATATAACAATATATTAGAAAATGTATACACACAGGCACACACACACATAAATGATTTGTGACCTCTTTGACTATATATGGTGATACTACAGTAAAAACAGCACACATTGTTCAGCCTCTCTCTCTCTCTGTTTATAGTAACACTTGACATGGCTGTTCTGCTTTTAGGAAAATATGATTTTTTTTTTTTTTTATCCACTGGATTTTCTTAGTAAAACAAAATTAAGGACTGGATACAAACATAGGAAGAGGAGGTTGGACAAAGCGGTGCAGACATTTTCAGACCCAAGTGTGGTAATGGGATTTACTTGACTAAAATCTCATTTTTCAAATCCAATATCAAACACCCTCATCTCACCAGTTTCATACTGATAAACTCTAGTCTCCGCTGTGGACATACAAGGCCCACAGCGGCTGTACCTGCCATCTACACAACACACTGCGCATACAAATTCACTCTCACACACACCAGCTGTATCTGATGCAATCTGCTGAAATCAACTCTATTCACACTTTGCTCTAGGAACCCCAGCAGGTCAGGATATTGGAACAAAATGAAGGAACAACTGGATTTTGGAGGAAGTAGGTACAGAGTTACTGAAATATTAATTTGCAGGATTAGATAAAGAATGAATGTTTCTGCTATGTAATATATATAAAAAGTAAATGATAAAACAGATAAGATACAAGAAAAACAAAACAAGGCCAGTAAATTGAACATGACCATTAATGACTGAACTGAATATCCATCTGTCGATCAATTTTATTTTCTTATTGTAAACTCAGATTAGCCCACATTATGCCTACTACAATAGGAGGAGAAAATCTGTACTGGCACAAGATATCTGGTGTAAAACTAACTCAACTGTCAAACTGCCAGTTGAGTTATTATCTGGTCCTTTTTTTTAAACAGTGCCATCTGTAGAACCACTATGCAGAGACAGGATTATATGGGTAAGGAGAGGAGAGCCTTTGTGAAATGTAGACATAGAAGAGAAAAAAGTGTGTGGGTTTCTTGGGCAGCTGAGATGTAGGAAAGGTCTGATTACAGGCCCTCTTCTAAGATACGTATGGTTAAAAAGAACAGTTGGAGTGAAAAGGAGTGAGAGAGAGAGACAAAAAAAAACACTGTGAAACCTCTCCTCATTTGTGTTTTCCTGTTTCAAAATTAGCAGAGATCAAACTGGGACGCAAGAAAGCTCTGTTTAACTCTCAGCACAGTCGGAAAGGTCATAACCTGCATCTGTGCAGGTATACTGGGGCACAAACTGAGCTCAGATCAGGGTGTCCTGTCAAAACATCTGCTGGGCACTTTGACTACACACAAGTCCCCTGATGGTGTTTATGAGTGCAGCTAGGATCAGTGTGGCCACTTCTCTTCTCTGCTCTGAGTTCAGCTGTTTGGTGGCCTTAAATCCAAACACACAGCTGTGCGAAATCAAACCCAGAGATAAACAATGGAAACATACAGAGAGAAAAAATAGTCCGTCACTCTGCGGGAAGTCTTATGGCCTGCCAGAACTCTAACAGTGCACGACTCAGCAAAACACAAAAACGAAGAATCGTCACAGATCAACGTCGCTATAAATGAGCCAGCCTGGATCCAAACCAGAGACGTCACAGTTAGACGGCAGATGTCCCTGACTGCTGGACTCGCCTTTCCAGGATTGTATTGATCTTTAGTCCTTTGACTACCACATTGCATATGACCTCAATACAGTGATCTCTTTGTAACCACAAGTGAACACTCTCTGCTGAAAACATCAATATCTCAGCATCAGTGTCAAAAACAGACTCCCTACAGGCATCTGGAACAGAAGTGTCCATCCAAGATGTTAACTTGAGATATTTGGCCATTTGTCTTTTTCTTATCACTATCTAGCTTGATTAAGCTATTAATACATTTACTATTACTATTCCACTTAATCAGCTATGGATGAAATGCCTTGCTCATAGGCAGGAGCAGCAATTAATTAGCATTAATCCACCACACTTAAATAAGCTTCAAAGGCACAATTGCAGTAGTTGCATAGAGTAATGTACATGCTGGCTGGATTATGTTCAGGGTCAACTCTTTTGTGAATTAATGAATGAATGAAATGCTACATTTACATGCTACAGCAGTGGGGTCACACGGATGTGGCTGGGGTGAATGACAGGTGTACAAAGCCCAGGGCTGTCAGATCAGAGACCAGGGTTCACATCTGTCTGACTGTCTGTGGTTAGGTTTAGACAGCAGAAGTGCCTTGGTTAAAGTAATGGGAAAGATGGTGGCTTTGGCTGAATTTAAATAAACATATTGTGTCTCAAGTGAAACTTTTTTGGTATTAAACCAAGACCGCGATCTTTCCCTAACTTTAAATAAGTGCTGTGAGCCTATATTGAACTGCAAGATTAAATTTTTGGCAGAAAACTTGCCTGATACATAAACTAACAACATATCCCATTTATATTACTAGAAAATGTAATCTGGCCACACTTTCCTACAAAACGTATTTTCTGTTGCAGTTTAGTGATAATTTCTGGGTTGTTGCACATGCTCTCTAAATTTAGTTGCAGTTGGACAATTTAAGAATTATGGCAATTTATGTAAAACAGGCCATTCTTACAGGAATTTGGTAACCCATTATAGAGACAAAATCTGTTCAGTTCTTTTTTTTAACTCGTGGCCTAACTTCCCGTCAAATCAAAACTAGAATTTTTTTTTTTTTTTTTTTTTTTACATCCTTTGAAGCAAAGAAACAGGGTTGAAAACACATCCTTGGCAGAGGCAATCATGTCTTTCTTTTATCTTCTTCTGTGGTATCACATTATTATTCCAGCTACATTCCAAAGTTAGGTGAATAAGTTTACAAAAAGGAAAAGATCCTTTTCTGAGTCTGAGTAAGGCAATGAAATCTACATATATACAGATATGAGTAGACTGAAGTCTCAGTGTAGTTTCACTGCACGTTCACTTAGTCGTACAGGAAAGTCGCAGGTGTTACTTTTAACTTTAATGGTTTCTTTGTTCTATGCAAGTGTGAGCCATCACTCTGTGACAGTGAGGCAGCATGCACAAAACCAGGACCCTGACACTGAAGCAGCTGAATGGAATTCAGTTATCATTCATTGTATGATTGACACCTGTGCTTTTCTTACTGTGGCATGTCATGATGTCCTCTGTGAAAAGACCTATTTGTTTTTTGAACACTCTTTTACTTTCTGTTTATGTGATTTGCCTGTAGCTTTTCTATTCAGAATAAATATTCAAACAGTTGTAGTGACATGCAGACAGAGGAGAGAGTATAAATCATTCACTTTCCAGGTTGTCACAGTTGGTCAAGGAACTTTAACTGTAAACAAGCCACTTCTCTAAACTTTCAGCTACTTCCACCCCCCAAGGGTGCAGGGAAGGTTGAGGCTGGAGGAAGTGCCGCTACATGAGCATGTCTCTGTCTAATGCAAACTGTCACAGCTGTCCACTGGGAGAGCACAGAGAGTAGCACAATGTCCTGGTTAGTCTCAGTGAGTCTTCATCTGGGGTTGCAACAATGTGGCCCGAGGCCATGCTCTGCTAAATACCACTGTTACATAATACACATACAGGCGCACACACACACACACACACACACACACACACACACACACACACACACACAGAGGCTCAGACCAACAGCCACGTACAGTGTTTACCCCATAAACTCCAGTTCCTGTAATTATAAATACAATTTGTGTACATGCTGGTTCTGAAAATGTAATGAGGAAACATTAAGAGTGTGGGCACCTTGATGCCCGAATGGTTAGGGCACATACCACGTGGTCCTCCATGCTCTGAGCAGGTGGATACCAGTTCAACTCCTGATCCGGTTGGACCTTTGCTGCATGTGGTTCCCCTGCTCTCTCTCTCTCTCTCTCTCTCTCTCTCTCTCTCTCTCTCTCTCTCTCACCTTGTTTCCTGTCCCTCTCTCTACTATCCTAGGATACCTAAGTTCAGCTTAGTTTGTTTCTCTTGCTTTTAAACATCATTCACTTTAAACAAAAATGTCATTTCTAACCCAAATATGAGCTGTAAAAAAAAAAGTAACATGAGTGCACTATGGTCTGAGCGTCTGGTTTATATCTGATCTGGCGCATAGCATAAACTGTCAAAGAGACAGGGACATGATCCATAAAGTTTTCACCACTTTTTAGCTCCATCTGTCTCGAACTGATGCTCTTATTTTATATAGACACAAACATCAGACATATCCAGACACTCAGGCTGACAGTTTTACAATAGAAAAGTCTCGCAGGCCAGACAACGACCAGACTCCATATGCATTTAAATTTCACCTCACAGTAACAGACAGCTCTGATATTTTTGTTATTTTTTTAATTCAATTCATATTGGTGGAGATATCCAATTTAACAATTGGCAGTAAACACCTTGCTGGTATAATTTATAGGAATTTAATAAATTGCCTAATTTGTTGAAACCAAAGCTCAGCAGCATTTTCCCAAAAATCTCTTTTGCCAGTGTGTTAGTACACATGTCAGAGAACCCAGAAATCTTGAGATGAGATTTTTATTGATCTGTTCGTCTCCTGCTGTGTCCAAAAACATGTCCAAGGAAACCCTGTTGTGCAAAGAAGGGCCAGCGCCTCCCAGAAGACAGCAACAACAAAGCACATGCACCAAGGTCAAAAACACCAAACCCTCTGAAGTTAATCTGTGTTTACAATAAAGTATGAATTCATCAGCTGCAATAAATGGTTTATGAGCAATTTATGATGCCCATTTCATTCAAAGGAGTTATGTTGTGATGCAGTATTACAGACAGTGTGAATGAAAGTTTTTCAACTTGGAAAGAAGTGAGAGCTGCACCTAATGTGTTTTGATTACATTGCTTTTGCTTTTCAAGATGTCTGTTGAAAAGTCTGAATCACTTTCCCAACTTCTGATGGATTTCTCCTTGAATAATGAGTGAACGGTGAGAGGTGCATTTGTTAGAAGAAGAACCTGTTGGTATGGAGACAGCTCTCCTTTTCACTCCAACTGTTCCTTTTTAACCACCAATCTTAGAGGGCCTGTAACATGTGATTTTAGAATATCCCCTAGTCTCCATTTATTAGTTGCAGACAGTCAGCAGTGGTGGAGTCTCTGAGAATGCCCCTGTTTCTATTCTGGACGGAAATCAGAGCACCTCGTTAGTCAAACACAGTCAGGGTACCCTATCTTTAGATGTACATGCTCCAATGCTCTGGATGCTGCAGGAGAAAATCATTCATGACTTCTATAAATACCTGAAGCTGGTGTGTATGTACC